>NW_024962335.1:4636122-4645082 GCF_019238085.1 Lagopus leucura | reverse complement strand
TTTTTTTTTTTTTTTTTTAGCCAGCCTCTCCACTTGATAGAGTCATCTCTGTACTCTACTGCTTTTCTGAGGCAGCAAAGTTACCTTTGTCAGATATTTCAAGTGCTATAATCCTTGTGTACTTTCACTTCTGCAGCTTGAATCATTCTTCTAAGTTCTTTGAGAGAGTTTGTTTTCTAAGTTGTCCTATCTGTCCCGTCTTCTCATTGCATTGCTTTTAGTTTGTCAAATTCTTCCATTTCCTCCTTCCCTAGCCTGCAAGACTGATTCTGTATTGACTCCATGTAACAACAATCATAAGAGATAACAAGGAAATAACGGTCATTTTAATATCCAGTAATCTTACTCAATAGCAAATGGATATCTAAGACATAGCAGTCATAGAGGACAGTGCTTTTACATGTAATGAAACATCTTTGTCCTAATGAAACAAACATAGAAAGCTTGATTGGGGGTCATTGGAAGGTATTATTTTAGAGAGTGGGGTGGACGGAGATGCAAGGTGCTTTGTGTATGTATGCTTTATTTTGGGTGCAATTGTGATCTTTTGTTTCTCTGGGGAGCACTCCTGGGAGCTGCTGCCACTTCCCAGTCTCCTCCCAATCCCTATTTTTTCAAAAGATGACCTTGAACTGAATATAAATTATCAGTTGCAGATCTTGAGAATAAATGCTTGCACATATCAACCTACATTCACTTTCTTTGTATAACAAGATTATTTATTGAAATATGAAAAGAAAAAAAATTCTCTTGTGAAGGAGAGAAATAAGAACTATTTCACTTCTGTTTCTTTCACAAGGTCTTGTGGATCAGAAATAACAAAACTTGCTATTTGCTTACCTTGATAATAACTTTTGATTCTGTGTAAATGGATTAAAGTTTTCTCCCAAAAGAATATATCTCTATAAAGAATATTCACCACTTCCTTCTACTCTGCATATATAACCTGTGAGTTCAAAGTCATTACTGGGAATGACGTATGCTATGTATTAAATATTTTTTATCTCTAAAAGATATTCAGTGCCACACAATATTTTCTAGTCTTTTTTTTTTTTTTTTTTTTCCAGATGTACTCACTGAGAAATAGATGTTAATTCTAGAGATTGTGGACATTTTCTCTTGGTTTTGGAAAATTCCAATGTAATAAAATCATTTTAACTGTGACAGTCATGATCATGCTTCTTGCTCTGCTATACAATGAAATGAAAGATAAAGTATTTCATCTGAGGAGATAAATTTTAACTTAAAGATTTAGAGCAAGCTACCTACTCTTTCCTGGCATAGAAGAATTCAAATTTTAGCTCTGGCCAGCAGAGCTGGGGATACTATCTGCTGAAGAAGCAGAGGCGGAGAGATGCAAACACCAGATGGCTATGCCATGATTAACACTTAAATTATTATATATAAAGTGGGCATTTTCAGTATGTTTATCCAGAAAAAAAATTACTGTAGGAAAAAAAAAAAAAAAAAAAAAAAAAACGCCCATGACCAAAACAAACAAACAAACAAACAAAAAAACAAAAAACAAAAAAAAACAAAAAACAAAAAAACTAAAACATGACAGTGGTAAAGTCCAACCAGTTCATATGTCAAAAGATTTCTTAACTGGAAGAGTTAGTTATAAGGGTAACATATTGTCTGTTTATGATGCTCTAAAAGAGTATACAGAAATTCTGTTACAATATTGCAATTATCTAGAGGAATATTTATATTATAAGTCAGTATTAAATTAAAATTAATACTTAACAAGTATTCGCATTGTTAGTGTTTTACATAGACTATATCATGTTCTTTGGACTAAAATATTTCACTATTAATGTATTCTCTACTTGGTGAAAAACACTGATGCTACATATTTATATGACCTAGTTTATTTATAAGCTGATACTTGCATATACCTCGAAAGCATTCTATAACTTTAGATAACTTCAGAGGTTTAGCTATAATCGAGGTGGCTGCAAATACAAAGCCTACAGCGGATAAAAAGTTGTATCTGAAGCATGATTAAAGAATGTTCTTTATGAAAATTTTTGACAGATGAACAAAGAGGTAAGGGTTATCATTTCTTCTTCCAAAGACATCTCCCTTAGTTTGGCTGTTTTTTTTTTTTTTTTTCACCCTGCTGTTCAAATAGTCATGAGATACATTTTAAGGTAGCAAAAGTAGGTAGGCATTTTCTCTCAGTAGATTTCCCACTAGGACCAGGTCACTGTATTGACTGCCCTCATCTAATGGCCAAGCTGAAAACAGGAACAAGAACAAATATTCCTGCTTCTCTTCTAAGTTTATTCTAGATTCTGCCATAACTTTATTTCAAAGACAGAGTAAAAAATATGACCTATGATTGATAAACCCAAGAAACTGCTGTGCAAAAAAAAAAAAAAAGGGACCAGTCAATTACTAAAAGATTTGTGATATATTGATATATTAATGCTGCTTAAAAAACAAGTTTGTATTGCATTACATCTATGAATTTTACTGATTTATCTAACAGGCAATCTGGCCCCATCAGATCTTCTGAGGTAATCAGATTTTCACTTCGGCTTGAAAGCAGCAAAAATTTTACACTTAAGTTTCAGCTTGATAATCTTTAAGACTTTTTCATTGCTTCTGTCCACATCTTGTTACAGTTGACAAGTGCATGTATTCAAAAATAATTGCAGCCTTCTCATATTTCTATGAGAAATAAAAAGAGCACGTGTTTTTTGCGTTGTTATGCTATGCTGCAGTGCTTCTAAGGATTGAAAAGTATTTAAATGTTAAAACAAAAATTTTTCATTTTTCCCTTTCTTCCAGTTTTTTCTTTTCCCTTCTTCTCCCTCAGTAAAAACCCTCATTGTTATTGATTGTTTATTTAGCGAGAGGCTACAGAAATATTTCTACCACAGGTGAAAGCTGGCCAAGAGTAAACCTTCCTAGTTCTGTTTTACATCCTTTCTTGACTATTAGTCATGATGAATGGTGCCAGACTAACTAGTTTGGGAATGTAGACACAACTGTGTTGAATTCATATCATTTTCAGTTGCTGTGAAAATCGTTGTAATGATAATGAGTTTATGACATTTCACATTCTTCTCAATAACTGTCAAAAGAGTTATATATTCTCTGAAAGATAATAGTAAACAGCATTGTTTTTGATTTTGTTAGCTTTTTGGAATTTGATTTGCTAGGGACAATTTTTCGTGATTATAGTTTTAATAATCTGTAAGCAAATAGAGCAATAAACAGGAAACAAAGCATAGAATATTGAAAAGACTAAAATAGTACCTGCAGAAATCAGTACTGTAGTATGTCTTGAATTCAAAAATTTAAGGCTTAATTCTCATAGCTAAGGCTAGACTATCATGCATTGAGATACCTATTGAGATACCTGGTATAGAGTGAAATAAAATTATTCTTGTGTCTTCGTTCTTTTTTTTTTTTTTTTTTTTTTTTTCTTATTTTCCCATATACATAGAAATTTGGGAAGCAATGGTAGATTATAAATTCATACTCTGGTTATAGAAACATTCAGCAAAGCTGGAGGGAACTTAATGAATACTTTTATTCCTTTTGCATTGAACATATACTCTTGTATGAGTGATAATCTCAATTTGCCATGGCTTCAATACAGAAAATTGTGTGGCTCCATTACTGTAAAATATATTTATGACTTCTGTGAACTGTTAGAATATGAATGAATACAGTCCATTATAAAAGAAAAACTGAATACTTATATTAATTCTACTGAAGCCATGAAGTCTTTAGAAAATCAAGTCACAGATGTTTCTTGTCTTGTCAGGATTTTATTCTGTCCTATTTCAAGGTCTAGAGATATATTAAGAAGTTTTCTAGAATGTTAAGTGGTTAGGTGTAACATTAGTGCAGTTATGATATACTTATTTGATATTCTTCAAAAAATTTTGCTGCTTTTGTAGAATCAATTCAATACCTGTTGCTGCAGTGTTTGACAGAGGTAAGCCAGAGAATCTGGAGCAGAATTTAGCACATCACATACCATTTTTAAAGATGAACTTTACTTAGCAGAGTTTTAGGAAGATTGCCTCAGCAAATGGCAGCAGTGCACTGATGAAGATATAATTAGTACCTATGGTAGAATCTCTAGGGCATAAGCATTACTGTCTTGGCAATATTTGGTAAATTATGTTACTTATTGGTCTTTTCTTCTTTTATTTTGTTAAGGTAAGTAGGACTTCTACTCTGCAGTTGCAAAATGATTGTTGATTTAGTTTAATCAACTGCAAACAAAATTTACTGTGAGCTGTTTTATAGCTTTTACTTTTTCAAGTGTAATACAGGTAGATAATTCAGTCTTTAAAAACCTTGATTTTAATAGCTAATCTTTGACAAAACTCACTAAAACCATGAGGAAATTTTGTTTGTTTGGTGGTGGCTTTTTAAATGACTTTTAGCCTTTTATTTTGGAAATCTAATGTCATCGAGATATATAATTTTGATGACAGAGATGAAGTAATAGTTTGGATGGATGATAAATTGGAAGGATCTAAGAGATAAAGAGAGAGAAAAAAAAAGTGTAGAAGCTTTAAAGTCCATTTTCTGTCATATCCTTTATTTGATTGCCAAAACCAATTTTTGGCTTTCTGTTGTTGAATGTTTTAATGATCAAAGTAAAAAGTAGATAACTGTGATGTTAAGCACAGGTGAGAGATCAACAAATATATTCATTATATTATACTTTAGGTCTGTAAGTGATCAATGCTATTCATTGCTAGCTTCATAAAGTGAACGTTAATCCCCATCTACAGTTAAGGATGCTCATAAATAATTCCAGAATTTTAGAAGTTAACTCTGTGTTTAGTGTGTAGAAAAGCTTTATAACCCACTGCTAGGCTGGAGGAAATCTTTGTGGCTTCATAGATTCATTGGAGCTGTGCTGGATGCTCTGATGATTCTGTTTTAGTAAGAAACTTACCATGTCTTCTCACAAATTCTTCTTGAAACTGTCAGTAGACTTGTGATATTTTTTACAATGCTGTGTCTTAAGGATTTAAAAAATAATAATGATCTTGGTAGGGAGAATATCACTGTGCTAGATGATGCTACTTTGCTTTTGAAGTTCTTAAAATTGCAAGAAAAGCATTTTCAATCATTTATCTTTTACATATCTGCAAAAAGAATGGGAGAGTGGAAATTGCCTTATTAAGGTTCTAGTCCAGCAGAGCTGATAAATACCCATTAAAGCAGCTGAATAGTTCTAGTAATTTAAAATCTAGTAATGTAAAGTACTTCTTTACATATTCATGTGCCCATTTACTTAGGTGTAGGACTCAAATGCATTGTTATGGCTTTTATGATTTTCTCATGTACAATTTCTGTCTTGGAATGAGGATGTAGAAAAGATTGAAGTCAGCCCTGCTCTTAGCCATTAAAAATTCAAATGAATTAGATTCATAAGGATGCAGAACATGGTCTTTGATGCACAAATTATTTAATGATTAAAAGGAGCTATATTTCATAGAGAATTACACAAATTAGGTTGTTTAATACAGTGATGAGGAACCTGTATTTTTGAATATCCTTATGCATTACCAGCCTAACCACAAATTAAAGTTAATTTGATTTGATTGAGGTGACCTCTAGGTTTAAAAATAAATAAATAAATGAGAAAAATAAAACTACACAATCCTGTTCAATGAAAAACTTCCATGTTAAGAAATGTTTACACCACCACATTAAGTGCAGTTTACCTGATTTTGTAGGAGGTCACATCCTTTGCTCACAATGATAGAATGAAAAGAATTCAGAATTATTCTGGCACCTCAACACAAACTGAGAAGTAAGTCATAAATCTTTATAAGTGACTACAAAGATTATTGTTTATTCACATTCATATAAACTGTATAAACTAAATTTCTGCTTTGACTCATTCTTGATGTTTCACCCTTGCAGGCCATGAGGCACATACATCAGTGGAATGGGCAAGAAAATCTGGAAGGTAAAAGTGAGAAAACTCATGGGTTGAGATAAAGACAGTTTAACAGGTAAAGCAAAAGACACAAAGCATGATAAGGAATTCATTGACTACTTCCCATTGGCAGGCAAAAGTTCAGCCATTTTCAGGGGAACAGGGCTCATCACGTGTAATGGTTTCCTGGGAAGACAAATGCAACCACTTTGAACTTTTCGCCCTTTACTCCAGCTTTTATGAGCATGATGCCATATAGTATGGAATCACTTTCGTTGGGATCAACTATTCTTACTCTGTCTCCTTCCAGCAGCTTGGCATCCCCAACCTTCTTGCTGAAGAAGTAAAAAAGAATTTGATTCTGCTCAGCAACAACTAAAACACAAGTGTGCTATCAACATCCTTCCTTCTCAAATTTGAAACATAGCACCATATGTGCCTCTACAAAGAAAATTAACATTTTCTCAGCTAAAAACAAAACAAAACAAAAACAAATAAACAAAAAAAACCCCACAGTTATACTTCAGAAGGTCTCCTCACTGCCTGTATCAGGAATCAAGTTATATTAATGTCTCTATATTGTCACTGCTGAATAAGTAATTAATCGGCTCATTGATGATGTTTATTTTCTCACCCAGATATGAAGAAGTCTCCTTTCCACTATACATTAAAAGTAATCAATAGAGGGCGACACTTTCATGCAACCAAAAATAAACAAATACGTAAACAATATCACAGCATCACAGCCCTACAGAAATTTAAAACATTCATGAGAAGAGATCAAAATGTGGGTTTGGCTGTAGACATCCAATCCTCTCTGTGTTCTTTTAGAGATTCTATATGTGGAGGATTTTATTCATATCAAAATCTATTGGAAGATGTTACATAGGATTTTAACATAGAAAAAATTTATAGTGATGTACTGAAATCGCTATTTAAGCAAAATGGAGTAATTTAAACAAACGTTTAGATCACAACGTGAGATTGATTTCCTTTGCTTGTCTCTGTATGTCTTGATGTTGGACATTTCATTCACAAGGGGGGAGTGTGTGGGCTGAAGTCAGGTCAGACTTATTGTTCTCTTCAAAATTGTTTTGCTAGTTCTATAGTTATTGTATAGTTATTATAGTTATTATACTCTGCTGAGCAGAACCAGATGTTTACTTTTCTCACATTGGTCTGTCTAATTAGCTTTTAACAAACTTAGGAGAAACATTTACACCTCCAGTTAATCCATTCAACTGTTGTGAGAGTTTATCTAGAACTAAGATCAGCTTCCAGTACTTTTTATGTTGAGATAAAGTCAACTTTTTTTTGCAACAGATGTGGTTAGTCCTGTTGGTTTGTTTGTTGCTGAGGGCTATGGTCTGTTATTATTAGCATCCTTTCACACTGGACCCTCTGCTACCCATAAAAGTGGAGTCTGTAACATCTTTGTGATCTCTGTCTCTTCTAAGACATGAAACACTGTCCTTATTTTTCACTGAGTAGATTGGTATCTGCCTCTGCTCTGATTTGCTTCAGTACTTGGACAAAAAGGGAAAGATAAGTACTACTTGTAAGGAAAATACATAGAGCAAGTGTCCTGCTCCTGCTGTTTTTATTCCCCATGTCTGAGCCTGATAGTCTGGCCACATTGTTCCAGGTTGAATCTGGAGTTACACACCAGAGAGAAGCAAGTGCTACTTCTGCAATGCCAACTGAAATAATGTTACAAGTGAAAAATGTTACAACTGAACAGGATTATGGAAGTAAATTTATCTGACTCTGCCTACCTGTCAGTCTACTAATCTATCGTTTAGCCATGTATTTATTTATAAAGTTGATCAGAATAGGTGAGAGAATTTGTACACTTTCCTATATCCTTCCACCCCCCCAGAAAAGGGCAAAGAACTTACTCTTTCAAGTTTAATCAAGTTTAATGATTTTAAGTTGATAAAGTCTTTTAAAAAATCAGCATAACATTTAAAAATGAATAATGAGGATGATAAATGTACAGAAAGTTAAAAAATGATATTAAGATTTTAGAAGTTGTATAAGTTTCAGTGCTGTTTGAAAAAACGAACTGGAGGACGAATGGGAACTCAAAAAAGAGCTTTGATTCTTCAGTTTTTCCTTTCGAATGTCATTGTTGGTTACTAACTTGAAATTTTCAGGATAGTGTTTCTCATTTGTCGTTCAGGTATGCAAATCTTAAATTAAATTTCTAGATTACCATTTAAAAATTGTTTGTAGGACTCACTTCTGCTGGTGCTTTTCTTGCATGTGTTTGATTCTGTAGTAATTTTGTGAACAGTTTACCTCCTCAGCGAACTGAAATAATTTTTCTTTTACATGAGTGATAAAAGGATTAAAATAAAAACACTAATGAGAATTGCCTTCTCAGATTGCACGCTCTTCGCTCTATTCAGAATCTTGCTTTTTTGCACAATTATTTGAGAATTTATTCTTCTATGAACCATCTTTTTTTTCAAAAAAAGTGTCTATGATTGCTGAAAATTTGTTTTAATAGTGCTGAGACTGCCCTTTCCTAAGCAGTCAGTAAAACGAGTACATTACTAAAATGTCTCTCTGCAGCAAATTCTTTGAAATGTCCTAACTAAATTAATCCCTTTGCAACTTTCAATATATTTTTGATCATGCTATCTTCTAGACTGTCTATTCTATAGTTAGAGTACTTCTACCAAGTTAATTGTGTAAGTTTAAAGAACATTAAATTACTCAATGGATGTCTCTTCCATTACCTGCCTTCCAACTTGTGAAGCTGAATTAGATTAACACTACTTATCTTTTGAATTCGATAATCAAGGAGGTGTTTAGTATAATTTCTGTTCCTGCCTTCAGCTAATTTTCAGTGGAATAGAAAACCTGTGCTTGTAAGTTCTAAACTTTGAATCACATTGTGACTTTCATGACTAACCATTTTAGTGTCACTTTCAATTAGGAAGTGCTCATAAACAATGTTCTTTCCTTCTTTCCTTCTTTCCTTCTTTCCTTCTTTCCTTCTTTCCTTCTTTCCTTCTTTCCTTCTTTC
>NW_024962335.1:4589928-4636022 GCF_019238085.1 Lagopus leucura | reverse complement strand
TCCTTTCTTCCTTTCTTCCTTTCTTTCTTCAGTTTTGCCCCCAAGGTATATAAAAATGTTAGTAGTATTCTTACTTCGTGTCAATAAATTGCTGTTCTGTTCTTCCCTCCTCAACGCATTTGCTTGTGTCTAAATTTTATCTTATAAAAAAGACATAAAATTCAGACAGTGATGAGATTAGAGAAATGTGGATGAAAAGTGGAACAGAATGACACAATTAAAAGTTGCATCAGACATATTAAAGATAAAATGAAAGAAAATTGAGGCAATTAAAATTAAAGTCTGAAGAACAGACAATGACATTTTATTATGTTAACCTTGAAATGTAGCATTTTATTCTAAAATAATAAATTTGGCATAGAGTGTATGTGAAGTGATTCCGTGCTGAAAGTAAAATAACTATGTTCATTAGTTAAAGCATTACAATAAGCCTTAGACGTTATTTTCTTTTCAATTTTATTTTTCTTTTTTTCCAAAGAACTAGAGGCACTTTCTTAAATGCATTTCTCACTTGGTGGCAAGAGATTTTGTGTGGATTTGTCCATAGATCTGAAAAGTGTAACAAAATGGGAGAGCGTGTGAAGATATTATTGTTTTTTCTTCAGGGATATAGAAACAGATGTGGGCACAGAATTGTGATAGAGAGGGAACAGAAAGAGAAGTATTTTGCTGAGATACTTGATATTGCTTAGATAATAAATGGGTTTATTTCTATTAAATAAATAAAATGATGTTGTGTTTAAACATAATAAATGGGTTTATTTCTATTAAATAAATAAAATTATGTTGTATTTAAACATACACTTTCATTTTTCTCTTCCTTGATCTTTTAATTCCTTACTCTTTCATTTTTAGCCCACTAAAATACTTCTCAGGTCAATGACCAAAATACAGGAATTATTTGGATGAATAAGTGTATGTGTAACGTTATTAAAAATATTACTAATTATTACGTAACTTCAATAAACGTGATCGCCCTTTATAATTTCATTTCAGTTGGTTTCTTGGCTCTTTTCAAAATTAACAAGTTATCTAGATCAGTGTGCTCCCAGGAATAAATAATGAATTTCTCCCTTCTTCATCTTTTTTTTTTTTTTTTTTTTTTTTAAATATATATTACATAGAATAGGAGCATAGAAAAAATTCCCTATCTCAGAAGCAGACCACCTTCCAGTAATCAAATAGGAACCTAAAAAGGTTGCAGATGTGTGACAGGCCATCAAAGTTATCTCAGCAGTTTCCACTGCATTGACCTTCCTGTGAAGACACTTCCTGAAAATATAGGGTTTTTATTTTTATTTTTATTTTTATTATTTTTATTTTGATCTTTCACATACTGCTGTCTCTAGTTTTTTGTACTCACATACTCTATGTTCTTCTTTTCTGGCCCAAACTAGTGTGTATTTTGCTAAACCCCTGATTTTATTGTATTTATATTAGAGCTGCTCATTCATAAAGAAGACACTGGAAATAATACTTCCTAAGATGTCTCTCTGAATCTGATCATGCACAGACAATTTTAAGTTTCGTTTGTGACTCTGTGATTCATTGAAATTCAAGGTGAAGGTAACAGTAACAAGACACTAAGAATCAGTTTCCAGGAGAGAGTATAAAGTTTTGCACAGTTAATAATTTACAGAACTAGCTATGTTTTGTGGCAACACTGAAGAAATTAGTTATAGGCAGAAATCTTTAGTTACTCTAATTTGATTGAAACAACAAAAGCAGTTTATCTATATAACGCTGGTATCCTTTGATGGAAATGAGTTATTTAGTTCTGATAGTTCATACATATATTTATGATAAATTTAGGATGCGCTGATTGTAAGAGCTTTTAAAAAGAACAGAATCAAAGAAACTCATTGTATTTTAAAGCTCTTCTGTAACTGTTCGGGTTAGAGATCTGACTGAAATCTCTTTCCATCTCTGCTTATGCATTATTCACAAAGGCCTAAAACTGGCCCTTTATGGCCATGAAGACAACTTTTTTAAAGAATTCTAATGTAATTCAATCCTTATGTATTGAATGGAGACATCAGATCATCACCCATGGAGTGATGAATTTCAGATGTTTAGAATTCTTAATGATTACCTCTAGAGTATAAATTTTACATTGCCTCATTTGTATGTAAAAATTCTCCTGGTGCTCAGCAGATGCCCTACTGTTGTATTATGAAATGAATTTTAACTTCATATAATTTCAAGAAAACCATCTCAACCCTCATCAAATATTTTTAATAGCAAATGGGAAGTGTCCTGATAAAAATTTCACCATTCCTGTTTGAAACTAAGAATAGTTGTCTAGGTGAAGTGAGAAAGAGTTATATAAAGGCAAAGGACACACTTGAATTTTTTACAGTTGTAAAAAAAAATGGTGAATCTCCATTTATTTTGGATACATTCATAAAAACAGTTTCTATAAAATAACACATTTCCCCGTTTTTAAAAAGACATTGATTTTACATGATTTATTTTTCCTTAAAAAACAAACAAAAACATATTTCCAAATTTGTTTTATTTCCAAAACAAAATCAATTTTTATTTATTTATGAATTATTTTTTCATTAAAAATATGTATATGCCTGTGCATGTGTATAAAATTTAAAGTGATTATGCATATGAATACAAGGCTTTATATGTATACATGTAACATATTTATGCTTATATTTATATTTTAAAAATCATTTTCCTATATCTATGTGTCACATATGTATTATTAATAAGATATATGAAAAGTGTCTAAATTATTAAAAAAATAAAATGTTCTCATGTCCTTTTCAGTTTTGTAAACTAATTTGATTTTTTAACACTCGAATAAGATTTGTATTAAAAAAATAATTTATTTCAAGAAAGATCATTTGTTGACTGTATCCACTTGGTCTCACTTATATCCATTTAAATCTAGTTAGTTGTTTTGCTTCAATGAATAGTACAATTGGCTAATGCAATTTTAGAGAACAAAATTTCCTACCCTAGCCTTCCTGGAAGTTTAATTTAAAGTGTTAGCAATTTTATGGCCTGGATGTACTTTAACAGTTAGAAATATTCAATTACTTCAGTGACTGTGATTTTACTACTTAGTTTCATTCAGTTACCATTGCCTCCACAATTTCTCTCTATTTCTCTCTCTTTCCTTTCAAGACTTAATCTATCCAGAAAGTACTTCGGCTTCTAGTGACTTACAGATCATGCAGGCTATCTAACGTTAGGCTCATAATCAGGTTTGTTCAGTGTTCAAAGGGGAAGCAACCATTTGCTGCTCTAAATAAATGCTAAATTAGGCATTCCTTTCTGCCCATGGAACATATGTTTTTGATCGGTTTGTAGAGATCAAATAATGAAATAACATAATTAGAGGACTAAGACTAAATGCGATGTGTTTTGTGTAGCTTGATTTTCATAGAATCAAAGTTGGAAGGGGCCTCTAATCCAACTCCCCTGAAATGAATAGGGACACCTACAGTTGGGTCAGGTTGCTCAGAGCCCCGTCTAGCCTAACCTCCAGGAATGACAGAGTATCCATCCCCTCTTTGAGTAACCTATTCAAGTGCCTCACTGCCCTTGTTGTCTTCCTTATGCTCAGTTTAAATCTCTCCTCTTTTAGTTTGAAACCATTTCTCCTTGTCTTATCACAACCAAGCCTGCAAAAGAGTCTCTCTCCTTTTTTCTTATGGCCCCTTTAGATACTGAAAGGCCACTCTCATATCTCCCCAGAACCTTCTCTTCTGCAAGCTGAACACCCCCAGCTCTCTCAGCCTGTTCTCACTGGGGAGGTGGATCATTCTGTGGCCCTCCTCTGGATATGCTGCAGAAGGTCCACATCTCTCCTGTACTGAGGACTCCTTATATGAACACAGTACTCCAGGTGAGCTTTCACGAGAACAGAATAGAGGAGCAGGATCACCACCCTCACTCCTTTTGTCCTTGCTTCTTTTGATGCAGCCCAGAATACGGTTGTCTTTCTGGGCTGTGAAAACACATCTCTGTGCCTGTGTCCAGCTTACAATCCACTGGTACCCCTAAGTTCTTTTTGGCAGAGATGTGCTCTATCCTTTCATCCACTGATAACAGGCATTGCCACAACCCAGGTGCAAGACCTTACACTTGGATTTTTTGAACTTCACGAGGTTCACTTGGTCCACTCCTCAACTTGTGCAGGTCTCTCTGAATAACATCAGATAGGCCTGTCGACTGTACCAGACACCTTCATATCGTCCACAAACTTGCTGAAGGTGCACTTGATCCCACCATTGATGTCACTGATGAAAATATTAAAGAACACTGCTCATAGTACTGATCACTAATGGGCCCCACTCATCACTGATCTCCATGCAGATATTGACTATTTCTCTCTGGGCATGATCTCACAACCAGTTCCTCATCCATCACACAGTCCACCCACCAAATCCATATCTTTCCAATTTGGAGAGAAGAATGCTATGACAGACTGTGTTCAGTGACCTTACTGAAGTCCAGATAGATGACAGATATCTTTAATTTTTTAGCACATACTGTTCACATGCACATTCAGACAGAAAGTAATCTAATTCCAATGAATTTTTTTGTTTTGAACACACCTAGCTCTGAATAGATTCAGGCCTTACTCTGTATTCAAGCTCCTGTGAAAAAGTTAGGTCTGAAACATAAAGAAGTAACATTTGCAGATAGCTTATTTTAATGTGCATTTGGAAATATTTTCCATGATTTTGAAAGGGATGATATGTTCATCAAAGTTATACAACTTAATATCTTGATGTAGTGGGAGAAAAATAGACACAGGATAGCTAAGTCTGTATTGCTTCATCAAAGGATCTCTTTCAAAAAGATGAAATGCCTGAACACTTTGGAAGTCTACTTTCAGTTTTACTTTTCAAAGATATGATCAAATATCTGCCAAAATACATTATTCACAGTGAAACATTTCTACTGATTCTGTAGATACCTTGAGGCCTATATCTTTTGGCAGTATTACTGCAACAGCAGAGCTGTCAAGAAGAAAGGGCTATTTACAGTCATTGGGAACAATTCTTCCCTAACTATGGGCAGATTTTTGAAACTGATCTTCGATACTGGAAAACTGAGAGAATGTTTTTTTTTTTCTTGAAGGACAGCAGGGAGTTGAAATTAATATTTTTCATTATCTGATTTTGCTATCTGGATACCTCTGGTGACATGACTTTTTCTTCTATCCTTCTTTCTTAAATATAAAATAATAATTTTAAAGTAATCAGTTTGCATCTAATATTTTATTTTATTTTATTTTATTTTATTTTATTTTATTTAGGTATAAGTCTAATTTGTTGCTTTTTAGTGCAGTGCAAATTCAGTGGGATGAGATAGAATTTCTTCTTGGCTATGATGGATTTCCAAATCTGAAGACAATGCTAAATGATATAGACATAAAATAAATAAATAAAATCCTCCCGCAGAATGTGTTACCTAAGATACAACTTACTTCCAGAGGTAATATAGATATTACCTTTCAAGCTCACTTACTTTGAAGAAATAAAATCTGAGACAAGCTTGAGTAAAATTTAAACTTTCAAAATTCTATGAAAACCAAAAACAACCTTCACAAAATACTGTGTTTAGAGATCACAAATAATCAGCTACCCTAAATCCCTAATCATCTTTGGAAGTTCTTTCCTAAATCCTTCGTCACAAGTCCCACATATCCAGAATTCTCTGGTCAGAGTATTTATTAGCCATTTCCCTAAAAGTTTAATGTTCTGAAACTTTTTTTTTTTTTCTGGCATATTATTCCCACTTACTATCTTCAGATTTTTTCATTTTTTTTGTTTCCAACTAGCAGAGCCTCAGTGTTCTTGCTATTTTTATGTCAGTTGCACAGAAGCCAAAATGTTTTATATCTCTCATACTTAACAGCACCAATTATGGAATTAAGAGGCTCTGGACTAAAAATATATTATTTTCCCCAATTAAAAATTACCCAGGGAGCTGGGTTAAACAAGGGATATAGTTCAAAGGAACTTTAGTAAGATAGGCAAGTTATTAAATGCCAATTATTAATTAACAATTCAATCTTAGCCATAAATACTAATTATCCTATGAATCATTTATAATATTGTATAAATAACAAAGTCTGTTACAATACCTGAGAAAAAGCATTGACTTATGTAGAGCTTGAGCTATATTCTTTGTTCTTTTTAGTGCTAAATGAGATACATAGGCATGCAATAACCTATTTCAACCTAAAACATTAACCTAAGATAAGAATAGCTGCGTTAACTTGAACTTTTAATAATTTCATTTACATATTATCAGTCTAAATACATTAGTTTATAGTAGTCCTTAAATTTTAAATAGCTGGAGCTATTTATGTGGCCTCTCTGTCACATTTAATAGATAGAAATAAGTGATGCTACCAACAGCAGAAAATTTAAAGAGTACTTTATATTTCTGGATATTGTCTCTCTTTGTAAATATAGCAGATTTGGCATGAAATACTGATGTTCATATGACTTTCTCTTTACAGAAAGTGAGAGAAGTAGAGAAGAAGAGAGGAGAGGAGTTCGCTTGGAAGAGTCCTTCAAGATCATCTAGTCCAACTGCCTGACCATTTCAGGGCTAACCAAAAGTTAAAGCATTAATAAACACATTATCCAAATGCCTCTTGAATGCTAGCAGACATGGGGCTTCAACTGCCCCTCTAGGAAGCCTCCTCTAGTCTTTTACCATCCCCAATGGTAAAGATTTTTTTCCTTACATCCAGTATGAGCCTCCCGAGCACAACATTTTTCATTCCCATGCAACATTTTATTTGCTTACAGTGGAGATGAGCACCTCCCTGCCCATTTCTCCTGCTCATGAAGTCATAGAGATCTTGTCAGGTCACTTTGTTCTCTCCAAACTAAACTAGCTATAAGTCCTCAACCTCTCCTCATAGGAGAAGCCTTCCAGCACTTTTTCCCTTACCGTCATCTGAATGCATTAATGTAGCTTAATACACTTTTTATATTGTGCAAGTATTCCTCCCATGTTTTTGCTTTTTATAAAACTAGACATACTTACAAATAAAAGAAACAGTAGTTCCTTTTTGGCAAACCAATACAATAACTGATGATGGTGAATTGCACATCTGAATAATATCTTGACTTTGCCACGCTCATCTGTCCAGCAACTGTAAGGTCACAGTGTATGACTTAGTCAAACTATATAAAGGGAAGATGAGAAGACAAAATGGTTCAAAGGAACTATTTTCTAGATTTATTTTAATCCTCAATTAAGATACCTTTAGCAACAGAGGAAGTTCTTTGCTAGTGCTGTTTTTTCTTAATCACAATGGGACAACATGAGAAATAGAAGGTTCTGCTTGAGTATTGTTCCTTTGTTTTGAAACAAGAATTTGATTACGTGTTTCTGTATTTTGATAATATTTAAAGATCAAACCAATATTTTTGCCATTTTCTAAGCTAAAATGTCTCAGTTTTTTTTTATCTGATTCCACAACATATGGACAATTTTAATTCTGATTATTAAGACAATTGGAACTAGTTTTCATGTAGAGTGAGCATATTGTACCATTTGATGGAGCTATCTTGTAAATATCTGAAGCTTTGTACGATGTCCAATTCATGCAGTATATAGCATTAATATTACTGCTGCATCTACATATGATTCTTTTTCCACACACTGATGCTTTAATGAATATGTTCTTATACTTTCATAGAAGAGGATCTCTCTTAAAGGAATCTTAAAGGAAACAGTATTTGCCTCAAAAAAACAAAAACAAAAACAGCATAATTGTTGGAGTGGATAAGATCTCAGTGTTGCTCATGGACTTAAATATTTTTCACTGGAGTTTAATGGTGGGATTCTTTGCTTTTTTTTTTTTTTTTTTTTTTTTTCACTGTTCATTATTTTCATGTTGGCCTTTTTCAATGAAATTCAATGAAATATAAAATTAGTATGAATTTAAAATGCCAATTTTTTTTAGTGTTGTAAGTGCATTTCATAGAAACAGAAGAGTAGCCTTCAACATTTCATAAGTAACCTATAATCTTATATTACACTGTAAACTGTGCTCAGAAATGTATTCATTCTCACATGGAGGTTGCCTGGCAACAGTATTCATGATATACTTTTGTTGACAACAAACATGTTTATATGGTCTTGACAAGAATACATTTTCATTTTTATGTTTAAAAGAATGTAAACGTTAATTTCTTTGCACGCACATGTAACAGTAAGACAAAACTGACTAATATTTTATTAGAAATCCTTCACTTAAACTACATTGTTTTTCAAAACATTCAAAACAATGCTTGAAGACATTTACTAATACAGGAAAATGATGATATCAAGAAAAATGAATCTTAAATGTATGAGCTAACCATATGTCAGTTTGCTTACTCTGTACAGTTCGACTTTTCTAAAATGCTTATTTTTGTCTGGTGTGGGGAAATGGATTACAATATGTCAGTACAGCTGGAATGTGACCATATATGATAGAAAACCATGTTTAAAATATGTAAGTAAAACCACACAGAGACACAGCTTTACATTTAGCTGCTCTCAGTCTCTCTGAAATTGAAAACTTTGTACATCACCAAACCCAGATCAGATCCCGAACTCTACTCTGGCTTAGCATGTGACATTTAACAAGCTAGCTCTGGCCTCAGTGGAGGATCCAACTGTTGTGTTCATCAGCCACTTGCTACTCCTTTCAAATACTTTAATATTGCTTATTACGGGACTAGATGCATGATTTTTACAGGAGAAAAAAACACGAAAAATAAACAAATAAAAAAAACCACCATAAGTACTACATAAGATACACCAACAGTGTGCAAAAAATAATAAAATAAAAAGAATGGTTTTGAAATAAACTTTTTAACAGAAGAATAACTACATTTTGTTATCATTTTTGTTTAAAAGTACCCTGATATTTTGTAGCTTAGTCTTTTTGAAACTTAACCCTGACTGACGATTTCTAGGAATACAGTTTTATACTAACATGTGAATATTGTATTTTTGTCAGCAGGTGATTTACAAGTAGTGTATTGCTAACAGTATGCAATTGCAAATAGTATGAAATATGTTGACTGGATATATGACAAAAGAAGTTAAATACCAGAAGTACTCCATAGAATATAAGGAAATATTCATTTAAGCAAAACAGAGTGAATTCTTTTTGTATTATTGTCTAAGTACAACATGAAAATGTTTTTCTCTCCTTTAATTCTATAATAACTAAAACATTGTTTAACATGATTATTTGCTGGACTGAGGAACACTATATATTTATGTACCTCAAGTTGAATATTTCTTCATTACACTAAATCTTTAGTTCTTATTTAATTCTTATTGAATCTAACAGACATAACTGATTCTATAACTTCAGAATATATTTCTTACCAAGTTCTATGACCAGAGTGAAGAGTATGAAGGAAAATATATACAGAATCCTCTGAGAAACATAAAACAAGGCAATTATACTCTATTTAGGTATTTAGGAAAGAAAAAGTAAAACACCAATAATTTTTATAACATTCATACTTATTATCTCATGAGTGAAATGCTATTTCAAATTGTTTTGAAAAAGATTAGCTTGAAAAGGCATAGTAATAATGCAGGAAAATGAAGAACATGTAGAATTAGTGCTATTAAATATATTAATGAAAGTATTTCTAGAAATGTAATGGAGATTATATTTTTAATACTGTTTGATATTAGAGATGAAAATTAAACTGATAAGTAAATAGCAAGCCAAATAGAACACTTTTGCAACTAGTTGGTTAAAAATAAATTTTGATGTATTAGAGCCACAGAGGACTGGCAAGAATAAATTTTACTTTTCTGTATGGGTATTGCAAAGGTTGCATGAAATGAAGTTTCTCTTCTGATCCATATCAATTTGTAAGGGTAGGCAATTCAGCTCACTTCATGAAATTTATTCTCATGAAGCATAACAAAATCCAATTTACCAGTAAAACCCTTTTAAATTAAAATCAAAGTGTAATCTTCATACGACTCACTACTTGTACCATAATGATGAAATGAGATCAGATGCCTATGCTGTATATTTTTGTATCCTGATTACCTTCAACCCTGTTCAGAAGAAATTATCCACAGTGCAGAACTGCAGGAAGATCACAAAATTTGCATTTTTGCTCTGCCAAACTGTTCAAGTAAGAAAATGTACAATGACCCAGTTGACAGAGTTGCCTGAGAACAGCTAGTGTTTGTGTAGTTGGTTTGTGAGATGAATATACATGCAATGCTACAAAAGTAATGCTTCCTACTTTATTATGTTGCCCCACAACATCAGAGGTGGATGTTGGTGGTACGGCAGTAGAGGTTGAACCTTCCCACAAATATTTTATTGCATTTTGATGGCACGTGACAGATGGCAGCTGAGGAGCAGTGTGACAGAATGGCATCTGACGTGGAAGTAAGTGTGAAGCAAAAATGTGTCATAGAATTCCTCCATGTGGAAAAAAATGGCACCCATTGACTTTTATTGACAGTTGCTGAAGATTTATGGAGATCAGGTAGTGGATATGAGCACAGTGAGGCACTGGGTGGTGTATTTCAGCAGTGACAACAGCAACAGTATCTCACCTCTGCTGGTGCAGGTTTTTACAAGTGCAGCACACTTTCTCTTGTTCAGTGCTCTGAAAGTAAGGCCTCCTATTTATTTCCTTAGAAACTACAATGATACAGAGAGCACAATAACACTATTTGATGGAACATTCAGTAATTTCCATACGACTGCACTTTGATATAAATTTCTTGTTAGATACATCACTGTAAAGGATCTTAATTATTTATTGATTTAATTTAGGAAGTCAATTACCTGTTTTTATAGAACCAAATTAGTGAGTCCAACCAACGTATTTGTCTAGATCTACTTACACAGTTGGAGGGTCTGGGAAGCCTCTTATTTCCTCTTTTAAGGGATAATCCATCAAGAGATAAATTTTCAGCAGTAAACTTCCTTTTCTTGGAACTGAAAGTTCATTTAGCTATCTGTCTAGGCTGCTGTAGGTTGTATGTTAAAAAACTTCATAAGAAATGTGATTGATTTGGAATCTCTTCTTAAAGAATTAGCAGTCGACTGACTTCAACATAAGGAAAAAGGCAGAATTTAATCTCGAAAAGTTATAGGGTTGGAACAAAAAGAAATTAAAAAATCGTTGTGTGCTCCTCAAAACAGATTCATTTAGAAATTTAATTTTTCTGAATTTTTACCTAAATTGTGAAGCTTCTTAGATATGAAATAAATAATAGACTATTTACAGGCCAATCTTGGCTACGTGAACCTCATGTATGTTAATATATTAAGTATTGGTTTTGGGCCTTTTAAATGTATTTTATTATATAGTATAGGCAAATCACCTTTTATAGTATTTATTACATTGGACATCCCAGCAGAACATATTTTCTCTTATGATATTTCTATTTGCTTGTAGTTGACAAATACATTCTTTGTCTATGTCTGCAATTTTAAGTTTGGAGATCAGTGGCATCATATCGTAATTGAAAATACTCTGCAGTTAGCCTTGGACACAAGCAGCCAAAATCTGGGTGGGAAAATGTTGCAGAGTCTGATGGTCTGATCAGGGGCATAACAATAAGTTAACATTTCAAGAGTTTGGTAGTTTTTGTTTGTTTGTTTGTTTGTTCTCACCAGGCCTTGACTTCTCTGCTGGAAATGAAGGAATTAGGGATAGGTGAATGATGTGTGCTAAACATCTTGAAGGTTGTTTTACTGATGCCAGGTGTACACTGAGGTACAGATTATTTACATTTCTGTCACAAGTCTGCAGTGTAGAAAATTATATTCAACTGTGTTTCAAAACTGGAGAAGAAAATCAATTCTGTTGGTTGCACCTTGTCTGGATGAACTTCCAAGAAGATAGCAGTTAAGTAGCCAGATACTAGTTTAATAAACCCCTGAAATGCAGGGTGAATTACATTTGAAGGTTGTAGTTCAGACTAATTTAAATCACACTTTTGCAGTTTTTGTCAGAATAATAGTAAGTAAGCTTTTTTTTTTTTTCCAGTGAATTATAAATGTAAGGCTTTGATGAGGCTCTTCATTTGGTGTCCCATCCAATAACTGTTTCCATTAATCATCTAAGTATAAATGCTCCTTTTCAATTTATTACTACTTAATAGTTATTACTTGCCCTACTGAAGAGTGGCAACTTGCAAAAATTGAATACTTCTTTGTTCACAGTGATTTCTTATTCCGTCTCTCTTTCATTAAACATTAAACATTAAACTTTAAACAATTCGGAGAGCATGTAAAGTCAAAAACTTTTTCCTGTTAAACTCTATTTAGTCTTTGTATGACATGTCATTTATCATGTGTCATGTTCTGCATTTATCTCAATTTAGACGGTAAACTTTTGCTTTTAGGTGTATTTTTTTAAAAAAGAGAAGAAGTAAGAGATAGTGAAAGCTGATTTAAACCTGGTATGTTTCACAATGGATAGAATTTTAAATCAGAAGTTTTAAATGATTACTAAATGCTATGCATGTTTGTTAGAGATGTGAAACAATACATTTTCTAGACTGCTCCTTTGAGGGACTTAATTTACTAATGTTTTAACCTTAGGTAGAAAATTACAATTATTGATTTCCATCTAGAGGTATTTTTTATGGAAAACTGAATACCAGCCCAAGATTTAAACTTCTCAGACTACTGCATGCTTTGAAAAAAAAATATGTTACGAACTTGAAAATAAGTGCAGCCAAAGATTTCTTATTTCCTTTTATGGCCATGTTGCCAACTGTTACATTTGCCTCTTTGGATCACTTGGATTTATAGCTTGCTTAGTTTTATTAAGCCCCGGTTAAACAGGGCTTCTTATATTCACTATAAGGTCTCTGTCAGTGAGGTAAAAAATTATATATAGCTTTGTCACTGTTAATAAATTATTAAAAAAAGCAAAAAGACTACTTCAGACTGATATCCTGAAAAGCAAATGGACTTTGCTCTATGAATTCCTGACACTAGGTACATAAATTGCTGAATGCCCATTAAGTTTGGGAAAATAACCTTGAAAGTTACTTATTCTGAAAGATACTTTTAATCAACACTCCGATGATTGCAATGCTCAGCAACAATGAAAACATCAGTGTGTTATCAACAAATTAACTTTATCACAGTTTAAACTACGACAGTAGTCAAATGAAAAATGCACTTTTTAAGACCTAAGTTTTCAGACTTGGTTGTTTAACAGTGAATTGCTTGTGCTTTGGTTTTTGTCTCTAGAATTTACTTGGTGAATCATAATTCATAATGAAAAAAAATTACAGCAATAAGATCTTCATATATTTTCATTACGTAGAAGGGCAATAAATGACAATTTTGTCACTTTTCTTAAAAACTTTTTGGAAGGAATAAAGCTAAGCCATCCTTATATTTTAAAGATTCTGAGACTTCCATTCTGTATAAAATCATATTTAATGCACGCCTGAAGAAGTGGAAGATCAATGTAGGAAAAGTGTTCTTAGAAGGCTTGGCAATAAGAGAACACTTCATAGTCAGTTTCCCTATGCTTTTCATTTTACACAAATTTCCATCATTGACCAAAAAATTCCTAACTTATTATGCCAGGAGAGTCCTGCTGTTCAATTAATCCTGCTTTTTCATTAATCCTAAACTGTAGATAAATATACAAAAGGGTTCAGATTTGGATATACAAAAGTTTACTACACACACTGTTTTTCATTCAAAATTCAATGTTCTATCACTATCAGGCTGTGTGAAAAGTTGGTTCTCCTCCTACATGTAAGCTTTCTTCAAATACTGGAAGGCCACAATGAGGTGTCTCCGGAGCCTTCTGTTCTCCAAGCTGAACAAGTTGAACCCCCTCAACCTTTCTTCATAGGAGAGGTTCTCCAGCCCTTTAATCATCTTCATCGCCGTCCTCTGGACTCACTCCCACAGCTTCACATCCTTTCTGTGATGGGGGCCCCAGGCTTGGACACAGTACTCAAGATGGGTCCTCACAAAGGCAGAGGAGGACAATCACCTCCCTCTGCCTGCTGGTCCCTCTGCATGTAGCCCAGGATAGTATTGGTTTTCCAGACTGCAGGAAGACATTACTGGCTGAAATTCAGCTTTCTATCCATTTATCTAAGCTACATGTTTTATAACAAAAGTAACTTTAATGACAGGAGCAAAATGAAAATGCATTGAGTTCATTGTGTGTTTTTTTGTTTGTCTTTGCCAAGCAAAGACAGACACTGGCTTAGATCTTATATCCAAGATCACACATCTTTATTCAGAGGGATTTTATTGTCTTTTTCCTGACACTAAGTACTGAACTGAATAAACTACTGAATGCCCAATAAGTTTGGGAAAATAATCTTGAAAGTTATTGAAACTCCAGCTTGGATCAGCAGTCAAACTGCTCTGAGGAGCTGTGTGGCTCTTTATTTTACTCTGAAGTCTCAACAGTTAAGATTAACTTCCCAATGCATGTTAAAAAAGGAACATTGAATACTAAGGTAACTTTTCAACAGGTCCTTCTCCACAGAGCTGGAGATTTAGCATTTTTAAGCCCAAAATATATATTTTTTCATTTTATTTTATAATGCAATTATTGGAGATTCTACCAGCTTTTTGAATACAGTTTCTCTCAGTGATTTTAAAAATCTGATTGTTTACACTGAAAAATGAAATGGCTGCAATGTCTTGAAATTAGTCCTGCAGAATATAGTTATTATTATAAGACCACTACACTGACTTGGTAAATTGTGTTGAAAGTCACCTTAACATATAAGTATACAGAAGTATATAAGAATATAGTTGAAAATTTGGTAGTGATGAAGCATTTCATCAGTTTCTGAAGGTAGAGATATGAAGGATGCACTCCAGCTCTAGTTCATATTAGTTCCATATGATCCTTAGGAACTGAAATATATCCTCCCAAAGAATCACATTTTGAAGGCTTGTATATCCTTTAAGTCTGTTTCTTCTCATTGTTCTCTTTGACAGTGTGATGCCTCTGAGCTTCTCTAGTTTGTTAGCAAAACCCAGGGAAGAAGAAATAATCACAAAACAAAATTAATTACTTTTAGTATTTTTCTTCTTTTTTTTTTTTAATCATTACTAGTACTACTAGTACACCTGCTGGAGGGGAGTTACCTGCTGGAGGGGAGCTGTGCGGAAAGGGACCTGGGTGTCCTGGTGGATGACAAGTTGGCCATGAGCCAGCAGTGTGACCTTGTGGCCAAAAAGGCCAATGGCTTACTGGGGTGCATTAAAAAGAGCGTGGCCAGCAGGTCAAAGGGGTGATCCTCCCCCTCTACTCTGCCCTGGTAAGACCTCATCTGGAGTACTGCGTCCAGTTCTGGGCTCCCCAGTACAAAAAAGACAGGGATCTCTTGGAAAGAGTCCAGCGGAGGGCCATGAAGATGGTGAAGGGCCTGGAGCATCTCCCCTATGAAGAAAGGCTGAGTGAACTGGGTCTGTTCAGCCTTGAGAAAAGGAGACTGAGAGGGGACCTGATCCAGGTCTATAAATATCTAAGGTGTGGGGGGCAGAATGGCGAGGCCGGACTCTTTTCAGTGGTGAGTGGAGATAGGACAAGGGGAAATGGCTGGAAACTGCAGCATAGGAAGTTCCGCACAAACATGCGCAAGAACTTCTTTACAGTGAGGTGACGGAGCACTGGAACAGGCTGCCCAGGGAGGTGGTGGAGTCTCCTTCTCTGGAGATGTTCAAGACCTGCCTGGATGCCTACCTGTGCAACCTACGGTAGGGAACCTGCTTTGGCAGGGGGGTTGGACTCGATGATCTCTGGAGGTCCCTTCCAACCCCTACAATTCTGTGATTCTGTGATTCTGTGATACTATATATTTTTCTTATTCTTCGGGGATACTTCACTCCAAGTCATGGTTCTGTGGGATACTTTCTGATGTGCTACAACCCAACAGCAGGAAGAGCACAGTCATTTTTTATGTCATACCAGAACAGGTGGATAGATATCAGAAAGACGATGCAGACTTGAGTGTATTTATTTCAACTTATATGTCAAGACCTGGACTTTCTTCTTAAAGACAGAAAACCACTTTCAGATGAACGAGTTTCCTGCCCTAGAAATAGAGATCTGGCATTATTCATGTACTAGCCATCAGAGATTTAGACATGCTGCCAAATGTTAATTAAATGCAAATATAATCATTCAAATCCTATTGGCTGTTTTTATCCAGTGCTTGTGACTAAGATGTTGGAAGGGAATTTTATTGACTTTAGCCCTTACTTTATACTCACAGAAAGTAAATTAGATTTTCTTTGTGCCTAATTTTGCAGGACATGAAAATCTCTGAACTGAAAAAAATGAAGATAAATCTGAGCACAGGGCTCATTCTAACTTACTGAACCTTACCGAAACTTTTGGAAAAAAAGAAAAACAAAACAAAGCAAAACAAAACAAAACAAATCTATAATTACATGATAAGATCAATATTGATGCAGTATTAAGTTAATCTCTTCAAATCAGTAATCCTTTTGTATGGCTTTAAAGGTGTTTTGGAAATTAAAACCGGTATATTTTGCTATGCTTACTCAGGACTTTTTCCACATTTGGAAGCCTTAAATAAGTAACACTCCCTGAGGATGAAATTGAATGATGTTTCTCTTTTGTTTTGCAGTGCCTGTACAGAAGACAGAAGATCTTTCAGTGTGTATCAGTTCTTCAAGTGATATACAGCTCACCCAACATAAATTTCAAATGCATACATACGTATACATTTAACTTAGCTGCTGATTATCTTTCAATATATATTTATAAAGTGCAAGGACAGTAATAATGTAGGCCTTTTATAAGAAAAAATCTAAAATATACTATATGATTCCTAAAATTTTCATGAGCTATTCACAGGTCTCTAAGTGGTCACTTCCTCAAATGTAACAATTTCTAGCAGCTTCCATACAGTTATTTCAGAAAGCTATAATATATACAGTTACATTAGAAAAAAACTTTGAGGTACACCTGAATATATCAATAGATTTTAAAGGTGCTTTACCACTATAAAATTTGGAAATAGTTCAGAATTTCAATGTTCTTTTATAAACAGTACCTAAATTCTCACAAATAATATTTTTTCCTCTTTTAGTCAAAACATAATGGAATAGATAGAATAGCATTATGTGAGTAGCCTTAAAAATAAACTCGTATGTATGAAGTTTGACTACATAGTTGGAATTTTCACTTGTTGACTACAGAAAGTTATGCAGACTCTAATGCTTCCTACATGACTAATTCAGCTACAATTATTTTTAATTCATTAACAGAATTTAACTCATTTATAGTTTGATCTAATATCGTTACTGAGCATGTTACTGATAAAGGGAATGGAAGAATTTTTATAGCAGAAAATAAAAATTAAGAAAAAAGCGCAACAATACGCTTCAAAATGTGGTAAAATATATTTAGCTAGAAATATTTCATTTCAGTAAAATCAGTGGAAAACAGAAGTACACTCAATGTTTTTCTTTCTGTAGTGTGAAAAAGCTTAATGCTAGAAATGAAATCTGTCAAAAATTCCAGCTCTATGAATGTTACTTCTCCATGAAGTGCCACTTCTTATCAATAATATAGGATATACTAAGTGCTGCAGTTGTAAGTCTTTTCATACTCTTCTGTGGACATTACTGAAACTGTAGATTTATATTGGTCAAAGAACTCACCTATTATTTTTTTTTAAAGTAGCTTAAATATGTAAGTCAAAAGTAGATAAGGAACAGAAAATTAAGTTTAAACGTAGGTAAATTTTCCCTAGCAAGAATCTTGTCTCAACCTAGACAACGAATCATGAAAACAACCCATTTCTTTGCTTTCATCTCTGCTCTATAAATGTTCTTGTGTTCTCACATCAACTTCTGTGTACACTTTGAGAAATGAAGAAGAATTTCATATCTTTTTATGCAATGGAAATAAAATGGTATTCAAGGTTTTTAAATACAGGTTATAGGTGCTGGTGCTGATAGAATTTAACCACTTCTCTTTTTTAAAATTTTCTTCTGGTAATTTCTTTATGCTCCTGACAAGGGGAGTAGAATGAACACCTCTTACAAATCTTCAGAAAAATCTTTAGTTGAAAAATGCATGTATCACAATAAAGATAATGGACTTTAGGATTTTATAATTATGAAAGTGGTAAAATTTCACTTTTCCTAAATTTCACTGTTTCACAAAAAACATTACAGTTGAGCAGAAATGAATTTGCCTTTACCATATGAGTTTTCTTTCATGAAAAGAAATACGTAAAATGCAGAAAAACATTTAATTTCTCTCAAGACTTGCAGTACCAAGTAACGTTCTCTAGTAAATTATTCCAGTTGTAAGATCACTCCCACTCTTTAAAAGCTGACACATTATTATTAGCCTGAGTAAATTTTCTCATTTGAATTTTAAACATTACTTTTATTATGTCCTTTCTCCTAGATTAAGAAGTTATGTAGTCTCAAAAATCTCCTTTCTACTTTTACACATGAAAAAATAGATCATAAATCACCTCTAAATTTTCACTTCTTTATTGTCAGGAAGGATTTTGTCAGTTTCTTAAAATTTCGAACCCTGAGAAGATTATGAAACAGTAGTGGAAATAAACAAACAACAACAAAAAAGTGGCTTTACTCTTTAATGTCTAAAATTTATAGGTATATCACTGTTGGGACTGGTGTTACTTAACATCTTTGTAGGCAGCATGGGCAGTGAATCAAGTGCACCCTCAGCAACTTTGCAAACAACACCAAGCTGAGTGGTGCAGTTGACACACTAGAAGGAAGGGATGCTATCCAGAGTGACCTGGACAGGCTTAGTGGTGGGCCCATGCCAAGCTCATGAAATTCAACAAGGCCAAGTGCAAATTCCTGCACATGGTTTGGGGCAATCTCAAGCACAGAGGCTAGGTAGGCTTGAGAGCAGTGTCTTGCTCCAATTTATAGGAAGGAGATGAGGTTCTTTTTAATATATGTATACCTGGCATGGGATTAAGAAACAATGGTTGAAGTGTTGGTCCGACCAGCTTATTACAGATCTTAATCAGGGAGATAGGGAAGGGGAGGATGGACAATATTATGAATCAGGGTAATGGGGAAGGGAAGGAGGGTGATGAAAAGATAGGAAAGAAGAAGCAAGGAGTCTTTATAGGAAGCAAGAGGGAGATAGTCACCACCATGGATCTAGGGTGATTCATAGTTCAGTCACTGATCTTTAGTAGTGGTGGGTTGTCAGGCACTGTTGCTCTGTTGATGACAGTGATCACGGTGATAATGGCCACTTTTCAATGGTAGTACCAACTTATTTATAAGTCCAAAGTGGTCGAGTCAGCTCTCCTTGGAGTGGCAGCTTCTGTCTCTGGGATCCCAGCAGAAATTCCTTTGTTTCCATCTTCTGGGCCTTGCCAGCAGATAAGAGGGAGTGGGGATGCCAGCCTACATCCTGTTTTCACAGGACACGATGGTAACATTCCCCAATTTTCCCATATCAAGCTGGAGCTATTTAGTCACAGGCCAGATATTCCACCAGTAAATACTCCTGAACATTCTCTTCTGGAGGCAAGCAGTTCTGGAGGAAGGTGCTTTCAAATGTTCATGAAGTGATGTTGATTGTCACACGGTAGCACCCATCACTTGCCTCCTCAGTAAATGAATCAGAGTCTTATCACAAGAAATAAGTCAAGCAAGCTTTGAGCCAAAAAAACAAAGAAGGATTCTCACAAGCAGTCCTGAAGAGAAGGGTTTGGGAGTGTTGATTGACGACAGATTCAACATGAGCTGTCAGTGTGTGCTTGCAGCCCACAAGGCCAACCATATCCTGGGTTGCATCAAAGGGAGAGTGAGCAACAGCTCAAGGGAGGTGATTTTGCCACTCTGCTTTTCTCACATGGGATCTCACCTTCAGTACTGCGTTTAGTTCTGGAGACGCCAATGCAAGAAGGACATAAAGCTGTTGGAGCAGATCCAGAGAAGAGCCACAATGATGATCAGAGGGCTCAAGCACCTCCCCTGCAAGGATAGGATGAGAGAGCTGGGGCTCTTTTGCCTGGAGAAGAGAACGTTCTGAGAAGGGCCTTCCAGTACCTGAAGAGAGCCTACAGGAAAGCAAAGAGAGACCTTTTATAAGGGCGTGTAGTGACAGGATGAGAGAAAATGTCTTTAAACTGGAAGAGGGTAGACTTAGATTAGATATTAGGAAAAAATTATTTACTGTGAGGTGGTGAGACACTGGAACATGTTGGCTAGAGAGATTGCCCAGAAAGATTCTATGATTGTATGATTGCAGGTGTCCCCTCCCTGCAGGCATTCAAGGCCAACCTGGATGGGGCTTTGTGCAACCTGGTCTTGTGGGAGGTGTTCCTGCCTATAGCAGGGGGGTTGGAACAAGATTATGTTAAATTTCCCTTCCAACCAAACCAGTCTATGATTCTATCTGAATCATCTTGGATTAATTCCTTAAAAAAAAAATGTTTCAAAAACAAGCAGTGTAGGGGAAATGCTAAGTCACGGCTTGAACCAGTGATTGAGCACCTGGAGGAAAAGCAGGGACAACCTAGGGAAGTTCAGGTACATGCAATGCACCTGAGTGACTGGAAAGGGTGGAGCCAAGATCTAGCACTTCCCTGACCTCATTTAAGGGTTGGCAATGAAAGCACAGGTGCTTTGTTGGAGATTTCTCTGTTCCTGAGGCCTTCTAAGGGGAAGAAGTCTTTTTTTTCTCCCTCTCTACTCTCTCCTCTCTACTTTGCTACTGTGCTGTCATTATTCTACTTTCTATTGTGTTATGGCATTGTAAGCTGTATCATTTATATGAATGATGTCTAATGAAGAAAAGAGTTTAATTACTCATGGTCTGCTCCAGGAATGTTTTGGTTATATTCTATGACATGTTTGATTGCCACCTATGCATTAATTTATGGATATTGGCTTGAGAATTTTTGAAAATTAGTTATATTTTAAACACAAGTTTTAAACGCTTGTCTGCTTTCAGTGTGTGTGTGTGTGTGGGGGGGGGAATGACTATCTTTTTGCAGTGAAACCATGTACTTTTCATTAACAATAGTCAAAATAAGATGCTTCTGAAAGAAGAGGGAAAAATCTGTAGTCCTCTTTTATTGTATTTCTTTTAAATAAATTTAGCAAAATGAAGTTAGGAAGGAAAATAAAAGGAAAACTTAGATTTGGAAGATTTAAAATGTCTCCTTATGAACCTGGAAAGAATTCAAAAGTGAGAATATCATTGTGTTAGAAGAAAGGTAATTGTTGTGAATTGTGCCAGGGTGAAAACCTGTCCTAGTAATTATTAATGGCAAAGTTCCCTCTAATGTCAATAGAATGTGAACTTTGCTCTGTGTAAAAATGGTATTTATTCTTTCACAGAATCCAAAGTCTGAAGTAGAATACATTTGACATACCTCATCCTCCCTAAGGTAACCTAAATACAGTAACAGCTGTAGAGTAACATGAAAACAGGTGGTACAATACAGTATCTCGTAATTAATTGACTGTTTTACAGAACATATGTCCAGTCACAGGTTCACAGTTCTGTATAGCTGTTAGGAGCCACAGATTTCAGAAAAAGAGTTCAGTATTAGGTTAATTGCATGTTTTTCTCAATGATTTGTGAGACTTCCACAATGTTTTACTAACACCAGCACCCCTCACCTCCACATGCCAGAACAACATTTGGTTTTTCAAATCTGGCAGAGAAAAAGTGGGTATCCTTTTCTTAGTGTCACAGAAGCATAAAAAGAATGTGACACACTAATCAAAGAGTTAAGAATGGGAAAGGTAAAGATGTACAAGATGAGAAATAATGCGTAGAGTAGAAAATTGAAATCCTTTCCAAAAGGCAGAATTTAAGACAAAAAGGGACAGTAATAATTTTAGTGTTGTTGCATCTCATGACTGATAACTGTCAGCTTCTGAGTGAGAGTTTTTCAAGTAAAACCTTGACAACAATTCTTCCAAGACAGGTGGTGTTGATAGGCAGTCTGTGCCTAAGATGGCTTCAGGACACTTCAAACAGTTCTTTCTTGAGCTGTGGCCACTTCACATCCCATGGACATGGATATGAGAACATAATTACGTCTCTATCTTAACTTTCAATAAAGTAAAATTCTGGCAGGTAAATGCATAAATTGCATACTAGCCAATTTCATACAGAGATCTGGATGCTGGCAAGGTTTTTCTTCCAAGCACAGTTAAATGGGCTACTGGAAGGGCAGCCAAATATATGCCAGTTGTATGCTTCAGAGTTTTACTGGCTTGTTGCTAGAAAACATTAAAAAAAAAAAAAGTTTACATTTCTAACAAGTGTAAGAATAACAGAATTGAACGTAAAGCAATATATATGTATTAATAATTTGGCATATCTTAATTGGAAAAAAAAATTACCTAGTCATCGTTAATGAACTATGACAACTAGGAAATTATGTTCATCCAGAACTGTATGTGTATGATTGAAAATATTGAGACCAACATTAACAAATAATTTTAGGAGCATGAATTAGATAAAAATTTAGGAATAAAGTTAAAAGTAATTTTAAAATGCAAAGTTATTTTTCTTATTATAATACATGTCCCTTCTCCAGAGGAGGAGAAAAAACAACAACAACAACTTTACTTTAAATCCTTTAAATTTAAAGGATATAAATACATTAGTGTAGAAGTTGTTGAAAACTGTTAACAAAGATAATTCAGAAAATGCTTTCTGCTCTTTTTCCTTCCCTGAGAAGCTTTTATTTCTCAAACTCTGAGTGAACTATTCAAAGACACCAGTTAGACTTATAAAGTTCTAGCTAATATTATTTGAATCTGAGTGATCATCTGTATCATCTATAACAAAGTGAACAAAATTTAGTAAATTGGAGATTGTATTCACAAATGCTCACAGTTTATTTTATTTCAGTTATGTAGCTGAATATACAGCATGTAATTGATGAGAAAGTACAGCTCCTTTATGCTTGATGATGTATCTTATTTTTCTTTTTTGGACACAATCTTAAAAGAGTCCATTGAATTATTGTGCAATTGTACCATTTTTCAATGTTTTACCCATTGACCAGCAATCTGTTTTTCCATTCCTGTTCTTGAATAATCATTACATGTATGGTGGTAAACTTATACTCTACAAAAACAGAGTAGTAAAAATATAGTCTGGTAAACTAATGCAATATAATTCAGCATCTATTTTATATCAAGAAAAGGCAAAGAAGAAGTTATGCCCTTTTCTATTTTCTATGAACTATGGAGATATGACATGATGCTTTTTTTTGGTATTGTCATTAAAATTGAGAAGTGTCAAATTATTTTTAAAAAATGATTGGACAGTTACCAAGACTTTTGTGAAGCTTACAAAAGCCTTCACTGACTTCTCAGAACCAAAGTTTCCACCCATGTTAAAAAAAAACATGAAGGCAAATGTCCCTAAGTATCACAGAATTACAGAATTGCCAGGGTTGGAAGGGACCTCAAGGATCATGAATCTCCAACCCCCCTGCCACATGCAGGGCCACCAACCTCTACGTTTAATACTAGACCGGGCTGCTCAGGGCCCCATCCAATCTGGCCTTGAACTCCTCCAGGGATGGGGCATCCACAACCTCTCTGGGCAGCCTGTTCCAGCACCTCACCACTCTCACGGTAAAGAACTTCTTCCTGACATCCAACCTAAATCTTCCCTCCCTAAGTACTAAAATATTACTTTACAGAAACCTAATTTGTTGCAAATCAGACTAAATTAGAGCTTAAAATAAGAACATTGCTGCCTTGCACTTCACACAACAATGCTGCATCCTAACAGCGTGTAAGCCATCACAAGATATAGGGCTCGACTCAATCAGCGGCAACAAAATTAGAAATAAATAGAGAAGGATCGATACAAAGTGTTGTCTGGCACAATGAAACAGCCCTTAGGTAGAAAACATATTCTATTTCTCTCTCAGCAGCTGTATTCTTTGACAGCCACTTAAAAAGTCTAGTACATAGTAGCATTATTTATTTTAATGAGAAAAAATATAGAGCTACATTTCTTACATTACAGAAATTGTTTTGTTAATCAATGAAATTGTTAAACAATTTTTTTAACTGTTTTAAAGGTATTTGTATTAATGTTGCTGTTACTTAATAAAACATTAATAATTACTTTGTATGCTATGCTGTTTCCTGACAATCAGTGCTTAGCAGAACTTGTCATTAGCCATGCTTTTATGGAACATCAAAACTTGTGCCAGAGGTTGCTTAACCCTTCTAACAGTGAGAGGAGGGGGGAAAATATGTTCTCACTGTGTCTGAACACTCATTATCTGGTGTGGAATACTCAGTGTTTCTTTCTTTTCTATTTATGCTAAGGACTAAGTAGATACTATCTGTCTCTTGGGATACTGAATTTATAAATCTCAATTTTTATAGTTCTCTTTCAGAGCCTTCTGAGATGCTGAAGATTCTGCTTTCTTATAAATCTCTGCAAGTTTTTTTTTTTTTCTGGGCAGCCCCAGACTTGACAGTACTCTAGGTGTAGTCTCACCAGTTCTGAGGGGAAAAATAATTTCTTTCCACCTGATGGCAATATTTTGCCTGATGAACCCAGGATATCACTTGCTGTTTCTGAGGCATGGGCACACTGCTGACTCAAGTTTAACTTAGTGCCCACAAGGACTTCTAGGTCCTTTTCTGAAAAACTGCTATCCAATTACTTCCCACAATGTACTGGTGCTGGGATTGTTGCTCCCTGGATGCAGGACTTACCTACACATTTACAGAGTGAAGTACTAACTGGATGATAGTAAAATGGAAATGAAGAAATGCCGCTTAAATTTAAAATTTCTGTCCAAGAAAGGACATGAGTTACATAAGTTTCCAGGTGCACAAAAGCAGTTTGTCATAGTAAAAACACATAATAAAGATGTTAGAAAGAAGAGTTCAGAGTTTTAAAAGGTGTTAAATCTCCTTTTGTCTAGTTCTAGAAACTTCATAGTATATTCTCTCTCCTGTGATACCTTGTTCAAAATGTGAGCTACTTTTGATTCTATTCAGAACTGTCCCTACTCTAGACATTTAGTAGCCCACTTATCTAGTTAATATATGCTTTCAATGAAGTTCCAAGGGCATGATATTCAAAGATTGTAGCAGTAGTGCAACATCCTTTGATTCATTAATGCCTTTCTTAATCCAGTTCATGGAGCTTAAGGAGATAATTTAATGCTAACTTTATTGCTCAGAGTTACCACAATATTCATATTATGAAATCTGTTCATGAAGGGGCAAGCAAGTCCTTTATTTCTACAACTTTCTTCCAGTAAATTGAACAAGGTCTTGAGCCAGCAATAAATCACATCAGTCAGTTAAATTTCCCTGACCACCACCAATATCTAAAATAAAAGTATGGATTAATGTTTGTTGTAAGGTTTGAATATTAATCAGTCTTTCTCCTGATGGAGTAATTTGAATCTTCTTACTTTAAAAATGACTGTTTTAATATTCAGATTATTGTTGTTCAGAAGCCTAGAATATGTTAGAGTTATTTATATTTGCTAGATTGGCCGCATTAAAGAATCCATCTAAAAAGTCATAGAAGTTAAAGTATTTTAGAATAGAAGTTAAAGAATTCAGGATGAGTAATGAATTGAGCATGACTGTTTTAGGTGTTGATTACTTAGTACATACAAATGTTGTCTTAAATGTGGCAAATGTTTTTTTAGAACTCAGACTACAAAAGTAGGTGATAAATTTACATCCAATAATGTAAACATGTTCTAACCTTTTGAGCCATGTTTAAATAGAATTGTTTGCTTTAACATGTTCGTGTTTACTAAAAAATACACAGCAGAATTAGTATAGGAAATTTTCCAACCAAAAACATCAGCACAGAAAATATTCATGCTAATAATCAGCTACAGCTTATATACTGATTAATCTAACAAATCTGGATGTGTTTTTAATCCTTTCTGCAAATGTGAAAAGTTAAAAACAATGATATTTGATACCTTTAGCATTAGATAATAATAGCAGAAAGTCTATGGCCAGTAAGGTAAAATTTATTTTATTATGCTGTAATACTGCTGTAACACCTCAGCTGTGAAAGAGAATGAAAACCATTGGCATAACTTTCATTCTATTAGCAAAGCCACCTGAGATATCACCTCTTACTCAGTTTCTCAGGAATCGGTCATTACTCTCTCTGACTTCTACTCCATCACCTGACAAGGAATTTTGTCTGTCTACCTGTCCATTTGTCTTCTTTCCATGCAAATAGCAATAAGCGATATTTGTCAGAAATGACTTAGACGTCTGCTACAGCAAATAAATCTAAACTGTGACAAAACTGATTTTTTTATAGCTCTAAAGAGATCTGTGGATTTAATGTGAATTTTAAGGGATTAAAATGCATCATTAAAGCAGTATATTTCCACCATATGCATCCTTTTTCCTCATTCTTCTTCACCTATCTTGTGTCAGGAAAATAGGTTTCGGTTGTTTGAAAGTGGCAGGATTTGGAGCAAGCTTAAAGAGTTTTCTCATCTTTAATTTGAGGATTTTTTAGCATGTATTTTTATTTTTTTCATTGATCTTTTGTTTAATTCCTGAAAAAAATATATTTCTTTTAATATAAGTGTTTGAGAGAAATAGAGTCCTTAGTTCCTTATTATTATAAGTACTTAGAGTCCTTATTACTATTAAGATTATTCCAAGATTTTACTATGTTGGATTTCATTGTTTAAAAAAAAAAAAATTGATAAGATAGAAGTTCAGTCAGAAAACAACATAGCATTAATACAAGCTGCCATAGTATTCCAGTGATTTCTTAACAAAAACTCATGTCCGTCTTAGCAAAGCACTTGAGTTTGATAGTAAGATTTAGAATACGTTCCCTCTGACATCAGCCTTTTTGTTGTTTCTCTCAAGTAAAAATATCCAGTTTTTTTTGTGCTAGAGTTAATGGCTTTTCACAAGCCGTATGTAAATATTTGTAAAGAAATATCATGTTTATCACCTGCTTTGAAGTATATTTTGAAGTACACGAAGTATATTTTCTAAAATAGTTCATTTTCCAAAATATATATATATATTTTTTAGCTTCTGTATAAGCTGTTGATTCATGTGTTAGTTTGCATTGAAGATAAGTGGGATAAAATAATCTGAAAAAATAGATTCTGACTTTACAGTACAATTAATGTAATAAAAAAGTAGTGCTTTGGACAAGGTAGGTAAGCCACAGGACTTTATATATTCAGATATCTATAGATATGGTTTAGTAGCTTGTGGTAGCGGTGGTAATGAGAAGATGGTTGGAATAGATGATCTTATAGGTTGTTTCCAACCTTGTGATTCTATGATCACTTGAGGTATTTATATTCCAAGAATACAACAGCAAGGCTAGTCTTAATGTTTGAAAACTCTAAGACTTGAATAATATATGTTCTTTGATAATCACTGTTTTCTTGCACTACATACTGTGAAAAAGTTCGTTTGGATTTGATGATTAAAAGACTAAACTATCAGTTTGTAACTTGAATGCCATGTGGAGAGAGCAGTAGCTGTTGAAAACTGGATACTGTCCACTCACCTTTTAAACCCGTCATAGCAGATTGCATTTACAGGTATTTGAACTGTAAGAATGCTGTATCTATATGACCACATCTTCATGCTTTTTAAAAACTTGACAGCTACATAAAATAGCTGTCCTTCATGTTTCAAATGCACTTAATGATAACCTACTGTAATTTTTCCTTCTGAATGAAAACATTGAAGTTTTTTTGTTCATGGCTCACGACTGTAAGTGTTCTAATGAAGGACAGAACAATGGAAGCCATCAAACTAATGATATGTTATCATCTATTAGCACAAGAGACCTGTAGCAGTTTTAATAGCAGAGGCTAGATTAATGTCAATCATGGCTTAAAGAAGAGATTAGTAATGCAGCAAATGCCATTAACCTTTCAAACACTACCACTACATGAGAATTCCCATGGAATCTTCAAATCAGTGTGCAGCTGTGACACAACTAGAACAATACATTACAAAAAAATGCACTGAAGATATTCCCAGTCTATTTTATGGCAAAATACTGTTCAACATCAACAAAAAAATCATCTTTATTGAGAGTACAACTTCTGCTGATACTGTAAGAGTTAAGTTGCTCACAGTAACAGTCTCCAAGACAAACTCTTTAAACCATTGGAAAAGCATGAGAGTTTAAACAGTTCTTACAGCCAGCTCAAAATTTGTACACAGTCAGTACTTAATATGAATGTGGTTATACAATATAAAAATGCACAGTGTTTTCTACTTTGCTCATTAAACATTGTTATCTAAATACTTAAATATTGTACTGGTATTAGAATTTTCACTTGATTATCAACTCATTTTTAATCCCCTAAGTTATGTTAATTGTATTAGAATGCATCTTGCGAAATACCATGTATAAAAAATAGTTTCGTGACCTTGTAAAGGGAAATAGAAACTTTAATTTCCCTTACAGAAGAGTATGGATCTTGGGAATAGAAACTTGAATTTCTGCTATTCTTTCTTTCACTTCTAAATGTTCAATCAGACATGCGAGATGATGATGCATGTTCTACAAGCTGTTTTAGGCCTGGTATTTCATCATTTTGAAGGCATTGGTGATAGAATCAATTATGATAAATGATTCAACTCAATTAGGCAGAAGAAAAAAGCCAGATACTTCAAAAAAAAAACTATTTTAAAGAGATTTATGTTAGACTTTTCTAGCCTTCTTCATTTTTACGTATGTTAGCATTTCTTCCTGTCATCTCAGGATCTTCCTGTCATTATGTTAGATACATAGATATCTCATATGTTAAAGAGATAAAAATAGAATAATGAGTGTCTCAAGTATAGATTACATGAAACGACATAATATGGAATTTTTGTAAGCATGAACTGGTCAATTTTATTATCTGAAGATTAAGACAATATAGGTTGTTTATCTCCCGGCTGTGATTCTAAGTACTTTAATAGAACACTAAATATGAAACATGATATAACTTTGAAAAAAATCATATAAATTACTAGATACTTATTACTTCTTTGTATTTTTATTGTTTTGAATTGGAAAACTCATTACATTTTAAAGACTTTAAATAACATATCCTTGAAGATTGTTTCAGACATGTTACGAGAGCTAGGGAAAAGTGTGAGGAGGAAGGAATGGCACAAGTAAGACTGGCTGTGATGACCAATTTCCCATCCCTATGAGCTGCTTAGACTGGGCAAGGGGTAGAAAAGTTGGAGATGAAGTTAAGAGGAGGTGAAGAGGGGAGTGTAGAGAGAAGGTGTTTTTATTTTTATTTTTTCTGATTCTTGTTAATTTACTCTGTTATTAATTTGCAAATTAGTTTTCTCCAAGTCGAGTCTTTACCTATGGTGCTATTTGGTGAATCATTTTCTTGCTTTATTTTATTTTCACAAGCATTTTAACCATGTTTTGTCCTCCTGTCCAACTGTGGAGGGGGACTGAAGAGAATGCTTGCTAAGCATCTAGTGGCCAGATAAGGTTAATTCAAAATAACTAGCTGGGAAAGCAGTGAACAATGAAATAGGAAGAACAAAATAAATGCACAATAGAATACAAATGACTGAAAAGAGTGATAGTGAGATCATAACAATAGGTGGCTGAACACCGTGTGGTATTTAAAGCTATTCATAAAGTAGAAACAATACTGTAATTTAGTTTTCCAGTCATACTTCCTACAATGAAAGCTTTTTTATTATCTCTTAATATAAAAATATAATTTAACTTGGAGAGTTCTCTCTTGATCAGAAATACTCTGCACCTAAAAGGCATTTAATGCACTGTCAAATGGCAGAACAATGAATTTCAAGGGAAGAACAGATATAACTTATTTTTTTAATGGAAGCTTCTTTGATAGATAAACTATCAGAAGATTTTGAAAAGTAAGCAATTACTGAGATAATGATGACAAAATTAGCCGGACAATTGGATGAAAGGAATATTAATTTTAATTATATAGGGGCATTCTGACAAACCTATGATATCAACACAATTCAATATTGTACATGAAAGAAATTATGATTAATCTAAATCACATTTCTGGAAAGCAAAATATAGAAGCATGATTATATAAGCTACACATGCCACAAAATCTAGTATCAAAGAGAAACATAATATCACAATAAGAATACTCCTTAAATAATTAAAGAAGCCAGAGTACATCTTTATTATGTGTTTTTGCTTTCTGTTCCAAAGTTTCCAGGCATAGCCAACTTGAAATGTCATTGTAGATATAATAACATACAAATATAATCTGGCTACAACACAGGTGTTCACAGCCAAATGAACACATGTATTCTCCCTAGATCAGTCATCTTTTCAAGGTCAAAGCTTTTCAAACAAACACTAAGAATACCACTATTGCATTTCCTAACAGGACAGGGAGATAAAAGAATTATCCACTGAAGATGAACAAACCATTTGTTTGTGGAACTTAAGTCAGTGGTTAGGTAAAATTTTCTAAGTTAGAACCTATTGGATTCCATGGTTTTATTAGACTGAACAGCTCCAAAGTTAATGCCAAGATATAATGGTTTTATGGTGACAAAAAGTCAAGCATTTGTTAATGCTTACCACTCACTTGTTTTTATGCTTGCACTCTCTCATTTATAGTTATTTACAATATTTCCACATTTAACAACTTGTTAACATTAGGCATCTAGTTTATAAGGGGGTAGTTAAAATACTGAATTCCATTAAGATGAATTATCAGCATTTATCATATTATCATATTTATAGAGTTATGTTATCTTCCTTGAGAGATTTTTTTCTAATGATTTAGACACCCTAACCTCATCCAACTGTTTTCTAATTTTCTTCCATAATTAACAAAAAAAAACAACATTGCAGCTACTGGCTCAGTAAAATTTAACATATATGTGAGGATGTTTAAAATATTCCTCTGATACTGAGCAAAATTATTAGACCTAATTTTCTTGCTTGTATTTTAGTAAAGGTTAAACAAAGAAATTCCTCGAGCTTAGTACTAGTATACATGCATATTAGCACAATCTTTGCCTTCAAGATATATTGACAGACCTGTCTTCACAGATAATTTTACCAAATCAGAAATGTATTACACAATTATCACAAGAGTCTAATGGTCTTGGTCCCCCATATTTTTCTCTTCTTAACAGAAAAAGAAATAGAGCCTTCTTTCTTTAAAAGACCAAATCTGGATTGTTTTTTATGAGATTTTAAGATTTATTAGATATACATCTTATCTTATTTTTATAATCCCTTTTTTTGACTGTTTCATAGTATGTTAAGCCACCAAAAATTAGTGCTGCAAATTGGCCTAAATAGGGCCAAACAGCAGGTTCTTTGAAAGCCTCTTTTTCGTTTTTCTTGACTTAATGAATCAGAAAATGTCTTTTCTCCAACAGATCCTTCAACAGGCAAATTGTACACAAAGAAAGCAAATTATTAGGAAAGAAGTTTCAGTTTAGGGACAGTTTATTTTACAGGGTGGGTGACTGTCCAAGTAATAAAGTAGGCTGCAATTTTGAGGTTTAGGCTTATGATGGAGATATCTCTTCTGTAGTCAACTCAACATAATTTCTCAATGTTTCAAAATTTTAGCTCCTAATTTTTTTATAGCTTAATGTTTTTAATGAAAAAGCACTGCAAGTGTTTGAGAAGTACCAAATACATCCAATAAGGGATGAACAAAAAAGATTTTCTGACTTTACAGGCACTGAAGGACATCATTTAATGGTCATGGTAGCGATGAGTTGACAGTTGAACTAGATGATCTTAGCAGTCTTTTCCAACCTTAATGATTCTTTGATTCTCTGTCAACTTGAATGTTCCTATGTACCCCGCCCAGATCAGGATCATAAATTGTTTAGCAGTAACAGAGTGTGTTTAAATGGATTTATAAGCATCTTTCTAGCCAGAAACTGTACTGTAAGGAAATGTGGTGTAGCAGGTACTAGAGTAAGAAGGCCATCTTTCAAAGTAAAGATAACTTATTTGATTACTCACTAGTTTATGTAAGCACCCCTGTTCATACCAACTACGTCAGTTTAAAAAGCTGGTAAATTACCGGCCTTCATTAAAGATTTTCTTTATGTTGTTTTAGTTTATAATCGGTATTATGAGAGAACAATTGTTTTATTCTTGCCTTTTACTTCCTGATAAGTCTGTTTAGAATTTATCCAATTAATCCAGTTAATGAGTTACACTCAAGTCAGTGAGTTTCAATAAGTTGTCCGCACTGAGATATTCTGCACATTCACATTCTATTTGGGGACAGTCACTTCTCATGGTTCCTTTAAGAAAATCTCTTTAGATTATGTCGTCACAGAATTGAACACAAAGTTTTGTGCTACATATTAACAATTCAGTCATCTCATGTATGTGATTAATTTAACAGAGCCACATTACAGTATTTTTTTTTTTATTAGGTCCAAACAATTTTTTTCCATTTCTGAATGCTACTTGAATATCTTGACCATCAATCAACATTGGAAGAAGCAGGGAAGTTACCTTAGGATTTAGTTATTTTGTTAAAATATGAAATATACCATCTATGGATACTTATTTAATCATTTCTATTGACCCCCCCAAAAAAGAAAAAGGTATTACTGTCTTGGAATCTTTCCAAAGACACTAATGTGTCATCTTCATGCATTTGGTAAGGACTGAGAAAACAAAGATGGAAACACAAAGAAATGAAAGAACGGATGTAGTGAGACAAATTACTCTCTCTGCAATGCTCTGTGTTTATGGAATTTGTATGGGAAATGTATATTGAAGACTTTCAGTTACAAACACTTAGAATCTCTTTTCAGCAGTCTGATTACTGAACCAACCTAGCAGTCAGTAAAACAAATTGCACTGTCATGAATTTTAGAAATAGTGACAAATCATCTATAGTTTACTTTCAATTCATTTTTGATGTACACCTACTATGAATTTTTAGTAATTTATCTTTGGTGCGAAATAAGCCTTCTTTATCACAGCTCACCACAATATAATTGTAAGGCTTAATTACCTTACTGTCTCTTTTCCATTAAAATCTGTCAGAATTGATATTATATTTTTTGTATTTATACCAATTAACAGAAAATAGTGTAACGTTTGGATGACATGACTAAGGCTGAAAACTAAAGTTATTCTTCCAGGGAAAGGAAATACATAATTCTGAGGTGCTAACATCAATGTATTTTAGTATTATGTGCCAATTCATTTTAATAAATAATTATATAAATCCGCTTTAAAAAAACACAATCCAAATAATTTAGTACAAAATGACTGATAAACAGGTATTTTTCAGCAATGAATAAAATTTTTATTTCTCCAGTGAATCTCTTTTTCTACTAACTCAAATCATGATTTCATAACACTTTTGTTTTACTCATGATGTGTTCCAATCAAATGGCTTCTTAAGAAAAAAATTTTTTCTACATTTAATAGCTTCTTTAGCATCTATAATAATTTATCAAATTTATGCTTTGTTGCTTTATCCAGTGGATGAATTCCAGCACCCACTTATGTCCCTGATGCTGCTGTGGTGTGGAATTTATTTCTTCACTTTAATTAATCACAGAAGCAAAGTCTCCAGGGAAACAGAAATCAAACCAGCATTCTTGTCAGCTCTAAAGAAGTTGTCCTTGGTGGTATAGAAACATACATATTTAATGAAGAAGCATATAGTATATAGATGACATTCCCACAGCACTCGTGATTTTATATGAGTTTTCAGCAAAAAGGAATATGCAAAATTTTAGTTGGAATGTACCCAGTTGTAAAAAGCTGGTTTTCCTTGATTCTTCCAATTTCTTTTTCATGAAATCCAGGCTGTTTCCTAGATTATCATTAGCAAACACAGAAAAATACTTTTGTACATGAGGATTTCATCACCAATACCAGAGATGTGATCAATTTGGTTACTGGTAGATACAACAGAGAAAAATATTTTCCCTTGCCTCTTCTGGATGGCTGTTCTGTGCTAAGCATTAAAGTTATCCCACTACATTGGCAAAGAGATCTTGAGATCTTGCTTTCCCTTACTAGTTGAGCCTGACTCCATACTACTTGTATTTGGCAGCATCCTCTTTAATTCTAAATAATTCTAAATATTTCTCAGCTGTTTTGCCTGCATGATATATGCTTCAAATATTTGCTTGAAGGTGCTGGGGAGTGTACTTGCAAACTTGCAGAATTAGTAAGATTTGTCTGTTAAAAGTTGTGATTCTAGCAATATTAATGAAGATTCCATGTTCCAGATTGTATTTTCAGCTGAGTCAACAAGTTTGAATTTACGGTGCCTCAAATTTTGGGCTAAAAGATTCATGAATGGATATTAGAAATATTATGTCTCATATGTGACTAAACTTCTGGAACATGTGTGGGCATTTTCAAAGGACAATGGTAAAGGTGGCATGAAGAGAAACTTTCTTTTTAATGCCTCCTACATTCATACATCTGACACAGACTAGCCACAACACTAATGCATATCCAAATTATTTGCATTATTCAAAACCATCCAGAATGCACACAATCCATGTCTAATAGTTTTTTTTTCTCTGTTCTAGAACAAAATAATCCAATGAAGACTTTCACCTATGGAGACATGTAGGCTAGGTCAGTTTCCATTAAAATAATACAGATAATACGTCACAGACGATCCCTGTAATGTACAACGTTTAACTCTGTAAGCTTTATATAACTAAAAATTCTGAAATGCTTTCTTACAATGTGATGTGCCCATATGTCCCAAATACCGTTAGAGAAAAACACTGTTATTTGTAGTACTCTGACTTTATAACTGTTACAGTATCTCATCAATAAATAATTATCTTTCAGAATTGTTTGGCATGGAACTCAGGATTGCATTTTAGATCTCAGAAAGTCTAACTCTACAGAGTGAAGAATGTAAATAGTAACATCCGAAATATGGAAACTGAATTAAAAAAAATAATTTATCAATAATTCCAAAGGTTTTATTTTTTCTGTGAAATGTATTTTTTTTTAATTAGAAAGCAACTATATGGTCTAATATAAATAGTTTTGTTGGTGTTTCTTGGTTTATGTAACATGAAATTTCTGTCACTGCTGGAAACAATGACTCATTATACAGTACCATATTACTTGCTACTTTTTGTTTGTCTTCAGTTCTGTCAGCCTGTTCTGTTCTCTGTTGAATTAATTAATATATAAACCAATTTCTGATATAGAACTGAGCCAGTTACATTTTACAAAGAGTTGGTAAATCTAAAACAGCTAATGTATCTTGGACCATCCAGATGCCCATGGGTGGTTCTCTCTTGTTTTAAGCTGGTGCAAAGTGCAGAGAAAAGGTGATCTTGGTGATCATAAATACATACGCAGTGAAGAAGGCAGATTTCCTTTTTTTTCCCTTGTCTTTTGTGCTAAATAGCAACACAACCATTACACAGGAAAAAAATATGTGAAGTAGAAATATGTCTACGTTTATATTTGGATTTACTCCTTGGTCATTCAGTTATTTAAAGTAGGGAAGAGCTAAAAACATGTATACATCCATGTACTAAAAGTGAGTCAGTACTGATTTACGTGACAATTGTATGATTTCAAGTGTTCTCGCTATAAAGAGAGCAGTAAAATAAGAGCAGTAATATGAGAGCAGTAAAAGCTAACAATTCATAAAATTTTAAAATTAATTTTAAATATAGATTTTTTTTCACATACAAACATTCTGTTATCTTAAACTGTACATTTTGGATCATTGTATTGTCTATATTGAATATTCTCCCTGTAGTCATTACCATGCAAATCTGTTTTTGAGAATATCCACAGTATATAATTTTCTAATTTTATTTCCAGTTTAAAAAAACGGATACATTTTGTTAAAGAACAAGCTCTTCTTATTAAAAATTCTGAAAAAGTTCTTCCTTGATTTTCTTTCTTTTTCTTTTTTCTTTTTTTTTTTCTTTTTTTAATATAAATGATGAACTCAACTCTAATGAGTGTTTGACAGAAATAGTTTGAAAGTAATTATACAGAGCCAAGCATTTAGACTCATGGGTAATTTGAATGCAGCTTCTTTCACCCTTTATAATTATGTACTTGTGCTGCTGAGTGAACATTACCCTTTAAAAATTCAGAGAAAGATGTAACTGCTCAAAATTCACTCTGCATTATAGAACTTCAAATTATCATTGCACAGAAGAGGAATATGGAATAAAGAAAGCCCTCCTGTGAAGTCCAGCTGCATATGCATCAGGGGTTTACAGCTCTGAAAATGGGTATATGGTTGTTTTTTTTAACTGTTCAAAATTCACTCTGCATTATAGAACTTCAAATTACCATTGTACGGAAGAAGAATATAGAATAAAGAAAGCCCTCCTGTGAAGTCCAGTTGCATATGTAACAGGGGCTTACAGATCTCTTTTTTTTTTTTTTTTTGTCATAAAAACAATGGCACTGCTTCAAGAATGGACTGTACAGAATGTATGTATACCTAACTTTATTTTTCTTTATTTGATTTTGTTTCTTGCCTTTCATCAGTGAAGTGAGTAAATTAAGACATAAATGGATTTCAAGTATAGCTGCATTATTAAAAATGTTGAGACGTCTAAAAATCACATAAATCCATATTTCTGGATTTATATTAGTGAAATGAGAACACAGTTTACAGTAATGTCTATTCTTTGGTGTGTATGAGCTGTAATGGTGGATAAAGGTTCGTTTCCTACCTAATCTTGTTAAGGAAACAAAATAACTTCCTTTGATGCTGTTCGTTTTTTAGTAACTATCTCTTGATGCAATAGAAAAGTTGTAAGTGACATTTCAAGAAGAACTTGGCTTTACTGATCTTCAATTCCAGATGAGATCAAAGGTTAATATGGCATAGTGAGATTTTCCGGTGCCATGGTTCAGACTATATTTCATCTTTCATTTCATTTTGAGGAGGATGTAACTTTTTTTTCCAGATATGAAAGCAAACATGGTTGAAGAAAAGCATTTTAAATAATTTAGGTAGCCAATGAAGAAAAAAAAAAAAAAAGTAATCAACAATTAAGCAAGAGGTGAGCATCGAACGCCTTTGTTAATGCCAGAACTTTACATTTCAGCAAAAGTAGCAAGGGCAAAGCATCATACTGGAATTAGGAACGATTGGAAAATAGTCTTCTGTAATTAGACAGAAAATGCAGACACTGATTCATATTATTGAGAATACTCATTAATTACTGACATTTGAGTTTTCTGGTCCATCCATGAAAATATACTCATAATTTTGGAAGAAGTATTGTCAGTTATTCCCACTAGCTTTACAACCAGACTAGCTACATGGAAAAAAATGCTAACTTTCCAGTTCTTATTCAATTCAATTCAAAGTAAGATAAAAGAAATCTGTGTTTCTGCTTTGTCTAATTTGAAGATAGTAATATATGTCCTTATGTCTTTTCTGTTTTCAGAAAATGTAGTACTCAACAGTGAATTAGTAACATTCAAATGTGTATTAGCAGCAGGTCTAGTCTTTCTGAATGCAAGTAATAACTCTCATTTTGAAGAATTTGTCTCACACATCTGAGATTTGTTACTATCTCACATTCTTTTTCTAAGCAGACTTTCCTAGTTCCTACCTTTGTGTTACTTATTCTTTCTGCAGTACTTTTGGGAATCTCGGAGTAAGATTCTTTCCCAATAAGGTATCTTGTAGAAAAAAACATCTAAGAGTGTGATTTAAAATGTACAATACAACCTACAAAGAAACTGCTAGTACTCATGTTTATAAAACACTTTACAACAGTAAATAAGAACTATGGAGAGTTCATTAAAAACCTTCTTTTTTTTTTTTTTTTCCGCCCTATGGAATACATTTATTAATCAGTAATATAAATGAATATTCTAATCATTATTGTTTTTGAACCTGGCAGTTATTCATGGTGAAGTAAAAAGTTGAGTAATTATACTTGGTTTTCTTATACTGCTGTCTATTCAAGAATTTGAAAGCATTCCACAAATTTTAAATGTGGAATTAATTACTCATAAGTCATATGAGAAATTGAAGACATTTTAACAGTGGTGTCTATCATTGAGTAGCAACATAAAACCAAAAGATTTGCTGAAGATTTTTCTATTAGTGACGACAAGCAGAACAGATCATCAGAATCCTACTCAAATTTGTAGCAAATAAGAAATGCCATTCTTTACCAGGAATTTGTTTGGCATTGGATTAAGCGTTTACTGCTGTTATTCTAAGTGACCAATTAACAGTTTAGAGTTCCATCTTCTCTTTCCTTTTGTTTATTTTTTGTTTTGAGTGTACTCAGGATATGAAATGGAGCAAGTATTATATTTAAACTCTAGAAATTAGGTTTGTAGTGTAAATGGACTTGTCATATGTAGTGGTTCCAACTAGGAATAGCAATAGATTAACTCGCCTCCATAAGCCCCAGGGTTCACACCCCCATACTTCAAAGTAACTTTATCTTTTATATCATTTAAAATTATAGTCTTACTGATAACCTGTTCTGAAAGTGAGTGCTTCTGACCTTTACAAAAATGTTATGCTGTTTAAGAGTAAATTCTAAAAAAATTATAATTAAGTACTCATTTAACAAGGTTCTCAAATCAAACTACTTTGGAGGACAAATACTTTATTTTTCTCTGGTGGATTAACCATGTTAATAGCCAAAATTCCAACCATCCAGCAGTTGGAACTGGCTGAAAATAGCTGAAGCATCCATGGGGCCTCTCCTGACAATCACCATTCTCGCAGCCCCTATGACAGCACCTGGCAGCTGCACCACTATTCTCACAAGGATTAATTAAATAGTATGCAGAGTACAGCGCAGTCTTTAATGTCTCAGGAGTAAGCTCAACAAAAGTTTATAACTATATGACTTATTTACTTTTCAAAGTAAATATAAAATATAATTTTTGTATTATACAAATTAAAATAGGGCACATTTTCCCCTTCATATTTTTTGTTCTTTAAATAATAATAAAATAATATTACTGTGGAGATTATCTTGCTGGCAGCAGTGAAACAGCTACTTGTAAAACAACAAAAAAAAAAAAATTAAAACTTCATAATCATATTTAAAATAGTTTGTACTGAAAATTAGTATATATGAATGTCGTGGTTTTATGATTTTTGGTTATCAGTATTCCACATCATAACATCATGTAATGCACTGGGAGTTAAAGTGTTAATGCTCAAGTACCGGGCACCTGTCTGGAAGAGAAGAACTACATACCCCAGGGGGCTTTGCAGTCAGAGAGGAGAAATAAATCCTGGCAAGGTCACCTGATGCGCTCTTCGTCTCTCTCCTCCCTGCTGCTAAACTGGACTGCACATCTCACCTCAGCATTATGGTGAGGCCTATCCATCTTTCCGACATTTTCTCATTATGTTTGATTTATTAGCTTCAGTTCTAATTATATTGCATTATAGTGTGTTTTCTTGCATTCCAATACAATATTTAGTAAATTATTCTGTTCCTCCTAATATCATTGCCTCTGTTTTTAACTATTTTGAGGTCCTCTGTTTCCCTTTTCTAGAGGCACTGAAGATATTTCCAAGATTCTTTCAAAGAGCAAGCATCAGCTGCGTTAGTGAGTGTCTCTTTCCTATGTGGGACAGTCCATCACACTTTCAGCAAGAACTGTACATTCTACAGTGCAGAGTCATCTTTATGTTGTATCACCAGAATTAAAACCAACCAACCAACCAAACATTTTTGCTTCAGATGCTTTGCTTTGTTTTCCTTTCACTTGACAGGGAAAATAAAATGAGCAGAAAGCATCATTCCTTTCTTTTGGGAATTATGGATTGCTTCTATTGGGAAGGAAATTCAAACATGGTATTTCTTCAATGCAATGTGGATAAAAAATGTCCATTCCTTGTGCTGGTCATGCTTGTGTTTTTTACTTCATTGCTTCTCTTCTCTTATTTTAGTCTTCATAGGTATTTTCTTTCTTCCTATTTGTATGGAACAGTGAATTTCCACAAATCAGCACCCAATGAAATTCCCTTTCTCCATATTTGTTTTCTACATATATTTTGATTGAGAAAGAGGAGTAGGCAACAGCCTCAGATTAAGGACATCATTTATTTTAGTTACCATGTTTGGGGAAAAAAAAAAAAAAAAGTTTTCTTTTTCAAAAATAAATGCATTATAAAAGTACAAATTTGAAAGCAGACTGAAAATGTAACAAAATCCTTCAATTTTTTTGCTGTAGTCCATAAGTAAATTTTTCTTCTTACTGAAATCAATGATTTTTCATGTAACGGTTGAAATATTACAAATACGACAGCTTGGAACTACTTTATAAGAAATTACAACTTTATGACAAATCATAATTGCATTTACATTCAAATCATAAAGTCAACTAATACTGCATTACTGACATTTACGTGTTTTTTTGACAAAAGTGGAATAAATAAGCAGCTGCAGACTGCTAATTTTACAATAAGACTTAGACTGTAACTACAAACCTCTTTATTTAGTTGATATGTAAATTATCGATATTAATGTGTGACTTGATGCCATTAGACATACAATATGACCTTACATTTTTGCAGTAATGGCCTTACAGGTTGCAAGTGAAAGGATACTAATGCAATAATTGCGCTGGCAAGATAATAACACAAATTCAGATTTATCAATTTGAAATGTCTTGAAGAACAACAGTGTTCATGAAGAAAAAACAACAAGAAAAATTAACCAACATCCCTCATTTTTTTATATACTAAGTTCTGAGCAGTACCTTTAAGAAAGATTAACATTTTTTCTATATCTGTTGTAATAAAGTTAAGGTGTTTGTTAAGATCCATGATTACTGTTGCAATCAGATGAAAAAGGAGTAAAGTAAATAATGAAAATAATGTAAGAGTTACAGGTTTTATGAAAGCAACATTTGATATACGGTCTCAGTTTAGATAAAAGATATGTTCACCCTCTGCTTTTAAGCTGTAGGCTGTTTCTCTTAATAGGAAACATCAAATGTAAACATATTTCGGCGTTTCATAGAAGCTGGGTTTGCCAGCACCGCTTCATCAACTGATGAATCAGAATAAATTTACAAAAAAAAAACAAAACACAGCTACGTTTTGTAGAGCTTATCAGTGAAGGCATCTAAACTTCATTTAGGAAGAAAATGAGAATGCACTGAAAAAGAATTTTGCCTTTAATGTGCTAAGAGCAAGGGAAGCTCTGCCAAAGGGTAAGGAAACTAACTGCTACTAGTAAGTTTTTTTGTGCATACTGTGATTCTTTTATAATGAACAGTTAGGATATTTTTTGACCTTACACTCTTCATGAGAACAAGCGAGAGAGAAGCGAAATAATAAGAATGTTAAAATCTTGACAGACATACTTAAAAAATTATTCTTTTGGCAGGATTTGGCGCCATTTTCAACATATTGCCATGAAATTTTATTTCAAGTTTCCATTAAGTAATGAAAAAACAGCAGTCTTGTGGGTGTTGTTAGCATTCTGCAAAGAATATCTAGTTGCTCACTCTATCCATTTAGGACAATTTTCTTGTTTGTTTACTTAGGTTAAATATAAAAAGGAATAAAATTCCTTTTTACTTCTGTAGATGTTTGTTCTGTTGCTTTTTTTTTTTTTTATATTTGTGTTTACTGCTCCCTTTCATCAACAGCTCCCTTGAACTTGCCAGTGAAAAAGGTGAAGTTTCTTGTCAACAACTTGTGTATATGCCTGTCTTCAGCCTTTCTGTTAGATTTGACACTGCTGACCATACAGTTCTCCTTGAAATATTAATGTTTCAAGTTACTGAATCTTGTTCTTTAACAGTTTTTTTTACTCTCTATTCACTGCCTTTAGGATTTTTATGCTTTTCTTCTTGTTTACTCCATGTTAGTATTTACCAGGAGCACGTCAAACTAAAAGTTTACTGCCAGTTTGCTTAAGTGTTCAAGAAGGATTTTTGGGAAAATCATTATGTCTAACATTCTGCCAATTACTTGAAAATAAAGTGTGAAATAAAAATGTTGTTCCAATACTATTTCAAAATGAATTTCAATTTTCTTCACATAATATTTGTATAAATTTTCTGCTTTAGTGGGTTATGTTCATGATGATACAAAGTAAATATAACAATAAACATTAATGTTTATTATTTAAAAATTTATAAGGCAATGTGTATTTTCTACTTAATGTATATAATTTCTTATTTTTCTATGCCCAGGCTGTTTATATAATAAGAAAAACAGAACACAAAGTTAATATGAAAGTGCCAGTGTAATCTTGGTGAAAATTTTTCAAAACCAGTAATTACCTCTTCTCTTCCAATTCTTATAGTATCTCATGAGTGTGAACTCATTTAAAAAGAAAACGTTTTTTTCACATATAACACTTTATTGTTCTTGCTAATGTAGCACTGAGTAGTACTTGTGTAAACAATATATCTAGACTTTTGTTGGTCAAAAGGTTGTTACTTAGTGACTCCATATGTACTGTGTTTTTATTCTTTCTAATAATAAACTTTGATATGTAAATAAATCTTAAGTGCCAGAAGGTTAAAAGAAGGACATTATTATCAGTTGGACTAGAAAATGAAAAACGTTTGTTTGTCAAAGGTAACTAGTATGCATTTTTTTACACATGACTCCTAAAACAGATTACCTAAGACTATCAACAGTATATAGATAATTTTTAAAACTGTTCTATAGTTATAGCAGTCATTTCATAAATAAGAGTGAACGCATTTTTTTTTCAAGGTACTTTGGGAGCCTTTGGTTCCATGGTGTCAATATATTGCTATTAGTTGATTGTTTAGAAATTGGTTATGTTTACTTCTCAGAAAGTTTATGTAAATTGATGGGGCACAGAACTGACAAAGACGGCATCAAATTATTCATATTTATATTTCTATAATGATAAAGCCAAGTCTTATATTTCTTGTGTTAAAGTTTTATCATCTTGAATGGGTCATTATGTAGTAGGTACTAGTTTTAGAGAAAACATAGTGGGAAGGATTGTGGAAGGAACAGATAAATCATTTCATATTTTATTTCTACTGTATATTTAATAGAGTCAGAAATAAGAATCAGGACTTGATTTTTTTCATGCTTTGCTTTATAGAATGCTAAAATAATAGAAAAGCTGTAAAATAATTCCTGTCAATCTCTTCTGCATGAGCTGTTTTTACATGAGATTACAGTTAGCAAACTTTCCCGTTTAATCCTAGCACTCTTAAAAATCAATGAATGACAAAACATTTAATGATTGCATCTGGGCCAGATTTTCATCATCTTTTGAATACCTGAAGGAAAATACAGTCGTAGTAAAACATTTTAAATTGTTGTTGGCTCTTATGCTTCTGTCTGTCCTTTTTTTCATATTTAAATGCTTACATTACCTAAAGTAGTAATCATCTCATTTTTTCTGTTTTTTCAAAGTTCCTTGCAGAGATTTTTGCACTCTCCAACAATTTGTAGCTTTTATGATATTGTTATTATATGCTTAAAAGTGAGTGATACACTATAAAAATGCTTTAAAGAAATTATTCTTAAACATGGTGACTTCTAGAATTTGTGTTTTAAGAATTTTCAGATTTCTGGGGTGAACCTTTAAGCTCCATCTTGGTAACTTTGTGAAACCAAGAAAGAAAGTCAAAAACTATCTGTCATTAGTAAGAACTTTTTAAATAACAGAATTTCTATTTTACTTATTTGTCATGTGGACTGAAGGAATCTGATAAACTACAGCACATTAGATCTGATCTAGTCTATCTCAAAGGATGATTACTACCAATGCTAATTGTAGAAACCTGGGGATAGCTTTGACCAGATGATTTCTGAGCTTATTTTGCATTTTGTGCAAAAATTCTGTGCTACTACTACACCATCCTCAAAGCATAAAACGGTCTTCTAATATCCACTTGAAACTTCCAAATCACAATTTTTGGTTGCTGTCACTCAGTGCTGAGTGACAGCAGCACTGAGAAGAGCTTAGTTCCTTTATTTCTAGTTGTGGTCTGATATTACTTATTTTGCCACTTCATCTCATGTCAGAAATCCGGCTCCCTCCATCAGCTTCCTCAACTTATTCTTCAAGATCATGTGCTAAAGTGACCCTCAACCCCCCCCCAGTTTCCTCACATCACTCCTGAACTAGGGGGGCACTGGCTGGTTCCAATGCAGACTTGCTACTTGCTGTGTAAATAGGAATTTAGAGTAGAATGTGCAAGGACAAGGATCATCTAGTCCTACTCCTGGATCCACACAGGTTCACCTAAAATTCAAACTATATGTCTGAGTCTGTTGTCCAAACACTTCATGATCTCCATCAATTTTGATTCTGTTTTCCAGCCTCTCATTCCCCTGTCTGTATATAAATCCAGATTTGTCTCACATTGTGCTAGCTGTACAAATCTAATGGATATGGCTTTTTTTATGGTCTTTTTTTCTTCACACATCCCATAACATCTGTCACGGGGTTGACCAGATCAATCTATGTCCGTGACAGGGGCGACAGGCCTCTGCCCTCCCCCCCCACCCCAGTCCCACAAAAATGGGAAGGAAGGAAGGGAGGAAAAGAGCAGCGGCAGCAATCTATGGAGGAAAACTTATTTTACTATAATATTGGAATACAAGATGACACAATATATACAATTTAATTGAAATTGAGATTAATAAATCAGACAAGATGAGAGAGAGAGAGTTCCCGGGACCGAGTCAAACCTGAAAAGCTTGGAACGGCTAGGAAAGCACCCTCCAGCACCCACTGCAAGGCAGTAAGAGAGCGCCCCCCCCCACCCGGAAGGGTCAGATCCCGTGACTGCTGTAACGTACAGGGATAGGTAGCTGGGATTGGGGCAGTGATACTTTAATGCCCCGTACACTACATGATGTTTTGATGTGGAATACTGAAACCCGAAACAAAAAAACAAAAACAAAAACATAGAACCATGACATTCCACCCCTTATTCTACATCGTTACATCATGCTTAAAATATATATACATATATACAAGCAAACAAAAAATGATTAAAATGCATTACACACATATGGCTATATACATATACATAGAATTAGTAACTGCACTCCCCCGGCATCAAGTTTCCCTGTGGTACACACTGAATATCTCCATTCTTCTGCATCACCCACCAAGTGGATCCTGGTCCCTGGGCAAAAACTGTACCACGGAGAGGTTTGCCCTTTCCAGAAGCTGGAAGAACCCAAACTGCCTTTCCTAACAAGTTCTTTACATGTACAACGGGGACTTTATCTCCCTCTACAGTATGTAGGGAACTGGATTGGTTAGGACCATCACGATTGATAGATCCTCTGGTATTGACTAACCAGGTGGCTTCTGCCAAATGCTTCTCCCAGTGCTTAAATGTTCCGCCACCCAGTGCTTTTAGCATTGTTTTTAACAATCCATTGTATCGTTCAATTTTACCAGAGGCTGGTGCATGATAGGGAATATGGTAAATCCACTCAATGCCATGATCTTTGGCCCAAGTATTTACAAGAGAATTTTTGAAATGAGTCCCATTATCTGACTCAATCCTTTCTGGGGTGCCATGTCGCCACAGGACTTGTTTCTCGAGACCCAGTATGGTGTTTCGGGCGGTAGCATGGGGTACTGCATATGTTTCCAGCCACCCAGTGGTTGCCTCCACCATAGTAAGCACATAATGCTTACCATTGCGAGATCGTGGCAAGGTGATATAATCAACCTGCCATGCCTCCCCATATTTGTACTTTTGCCATCGCCCTTCCTCCCAGAAGGGTTTCATCCTCTTGGCTTGTTTGATGATGGCACATGTTTCACAGTTATGAATAACCTGTGCAATGGCATCCATAGTTAAGTCCACCCCTCGGTCTCTGGCCCATTTGTATGTTGCATCTCTCCCTTGATGACCTGAGGTCTCATGGGCCCACCGAGCCAGAAATAATTCACCCTTGTTCTGCCAGTCCAGGTCTATTTGAGCCACCTCAATTCTGGCAGCTCGGTCTACCTGATGGTTATTTTGCTGTTCTTCAGTAGCCCGACTCTTGGGCACATGAGCATCTACATGGCGCACCTTCACAACCATATTCTTTGTTCGAGCAGCAATGTCTTTCCACAGTTCAGCAGCCCAAATAGGTTTACCCCT
>NW_024962335.1:4558468-4589603 GCF_019238085.1 Lagopus leucura | reverse complement strand
TGGACAGCCTTTACCTCTGCAAATTGGCTTGATTCGCCTTTCCCTTCAGTGGCCTCTGCAACTTGTCGTGTGGGGCTCCACACAGCAGATTTCCATCTGCGATGCTTTCCCACAATACGACACGATCCATCTGTGAACAGGGCATATTTCTTTTCATTCTCCGGTAGTTCATTGTATGGTGGGGCTTCTTTAGCACGTGATACTTCTTCTCCTGGTGGTGTTCCAAACTTTTTACCTTCAGGCCAGTCCATGATGACCTCTAGGATTCCTGGACGGCTGAGGTTCCCCATCCGTGCTCGTTGTGTAATCAGTGCAATCCACTTACTCCAAGTGGCATCAGTAGCATGATGGGTGGAGGGAACCTTTCCTTTAAACATCCAGTTCAGCACTGGCAGTCGAGGTGCCAGAAGGAGCTGTGTTTCAGTACCGACTACTTCAGAAGCAGCCCGAACCCCCTCATAAGCAGCTAAGATCTCCTTCTCAGTTGGAGTGTAGCCCTCTTCCGACCCCCTGTAGGCTCGACTCCAGAATCCCAGGGGTCGGCCTCGGGTCTCTCCTGAGGCTCTTTGCCACAAACTCCAAGTAGGACCGTTCTTTCCAGCAGCAGTGTAGAGGATGTTCTTTATACCCTGTCCAGTCCGTACTGGCCCTAGGGCCACGGCACGGGCTATCTCCTGTTTAATCTGTTCAAAAGCTTGCTGCTGCTCAGGGCCCCATGTAAACTCATTTCTCATTCGCGTCACATAATAAAGGGGGCTTACAATGAGGCTGTAGTTTGGAACATGCATTCTCCAAAAGCCCACTGCACCCAGAAAAGATTGTGTCTCTCTTTTGCTAGTGGGTGGAGACATGGCAGTGATTTTGTTGATCACATCTGTCGGGATGTGACGACGGCCATCTTGCCACTTTATACCTAGGAACTGAATCTCCTGGGCAGGTCCTTTCACTTTGCTTCGCTTAATAGCAAAACCAGCTTGCAGAAGAATTTGGATTATTTGCTCTCCTTTTGTGAAGACGACTTCTGCTGTATCGCCCCACACAATGATGTTATCAACGTACTGCAGGTGCTCAGGAGCACTGCCCTGTTCCAATACAGTTTGGATCAACCCATGGCAAATGGTCGGGCTGTGTTTCCACCCCTGGGGCAAACGGTTCCAGGTATACTGAATGCCCCTCCATGTGAAAGCAAACTGTGGCTTACATTCTTTGGCCAAAGGAATAGAAAAGAAGGCATTAGCAATGTCAATGGTGGCATACCATTTGGCCGCTTTTGACTCCAGTTCATACTGGAGTTCTAACATGTCCGGCACAGCAGCACTCAGTGGGGGTGTGACTTCATTCAGGCCACGGTAGTCCACCGTCAGCCTCCATTCTCCACTGGCTTTACGCACTGGCCATATGGGGCTGTTAAAAGGCGAGTGAGTTTTGCTGATTACTCCCTGGCTCTCTAGTTGGCGAATTAACTTATGAATAAGGGAGTATACTTATGAATAAGTAATAATGGGGAGCAAAGAATCCCTGTTGGTGCGGTACTGCCGCCTGTGCACTGTTTTTGTAGCAATCGGTACCTGTTGCTCTTTTACTCGCAGCAGCCCCACAACAGATGGATCTTCTGACAGGCCAGGCAAAACAGACAGCTGCTTAATGTTGTCTGTGTCCACAGCAGCTATTCCAAAGGCCCATCGATACCCCTTAGGATCCTTGAAATGCCCCCTTCTGAGATAATCAATACCTAGTATACATGGAGCCCCTGGGCCCGTCACAATAGGATGTTTTTGCCAGTCCTTACCAGTGAGGCTTATCTCAGCCTCCAACACAGTCAATTCTTGAGAGCCCCCAGTCACTCCAGAAATATGGATTGATTCTGTCCCTTCATGACTCGAGGGCATCAGAGTGCACTGTGCACCAGTATCCACCAGGGCCTTATATTTCAGTGGTTCTGATGTGCCAGGCCATCGAATCCACACAGTCCAATATACTCTATTATCCCTTATACAACATCTAAGTAGTAGCTGTTGGCTATAACGAGTACAGAAGCAGAGCACAGCCAGCCAGCACACAGACCACAGTGAAAAATGCTTTATTTCTGCTGTACTTTGAAAGACCTCTGCTGGTCCTCAAGTACACTCTGGACTGAAGATATAAAATTTCTTGTGTCAGTCACCCTGTTAATTTTGTACATCTACAAAATTGCTGGGAGTGCAGTCTGCTTTATAATCTAAATTGATGAGAATGTTGAAAAATAAGGATCCTGGTATTGACCTGGGGCATCCTCTGTTGATTCCACAAGTCAGATATTAAAATATTGATTAATAAATTTTGAGCCTAGTCCAACTAATTATGAACCATTTAATGCTCAGTTATTCTAACCAACATTTCACCAGCTTGCAACAGAAAATGCTGTGGGACACAGTGTCAAAAATCTTTAAAAGGTCAAGGTATAGAACAGGCTATTCTCATCCTGCGTGTTCTTGGAAATGTACTACAAAAAGGATACTCCCTCTCAACAATTAGGGTGGAGTTGTTCAGCCCAGAGCTCTGCAGATTCTCCTTGTCTTCTTAACTATGAGTGTAACATTAAGTTTTTGATCAGTCATAGACATCTCCTACATTTTCACTTTTTTTTCCACAGATAACAGGCAACAGATCCACCAACATATTCATCACTTCTAAGGTGATACAACTGATAAAAAGCTAATGCTTTTCAAGTTGGTGTATCTAGACATATCCATGTTGTCTAAGTAATTCTGAGCTCCTGCTCCCAGCCAACTGCTAGCTTTCTTGGTTGTGCTGCTGCACACTGAAGTCTGAGCACAGGCAATGTATATGGAGGTCCAGACAAAAAGACATCAAGTTTTTCAGCCTCCGACTTGTTCATTCCCCCATACATTAGGGAAAAAAAAAAAAAAAAAAAAAAAAAAACTGCCCTGAACTTCTAATTGTTATTATCATAAGTGTGGGGTCCATTTTTCTTACTGCCAATGTCCCTTGCTAGATTTAGCTTATGATAAGCATTGTTCTTGAATTTCACTCTGTCTGGAAAATGCTTCTCTACTTCTTTTTTGGTGCCTATAATTCCCATCTCTTGTGTACTGCTTTTTGTATTTTAGTTAAGGAGATATTAATGTACATGCAAAAAAGTAGGTCATATAGTTAAGATATATAAGTACCATAGCAAAATAAAATCAAATTTAAAGCGTAAGTTATGTGAAAATTCAGATAGAAATTCTGGATTTCTGAGGAGTGTTTCTGGAAGAAGATAAAAGCCAATCTATTACAAATACACTAATGTATTTTACAGTTCCGTATTTTTGGAAGCTTTCGATTAACATTAAAACAAAGCCTCATATTATAGCCTACAAAATTATATAGTCAAAATGTATCCTTTGTATGCGGCTGACTTTAAAAATAAAATAAAATCAGACCACTCTTTATTTCAAGCGCAGATTTTTTAAATCAGTTTCTGTGTGGAAGCAAGGAGGCTTCCAGTTTCCTTGGCTGCATTGTTACAAAAAGCACTCTCCTGTGTTGCCAAGCTCACTGTACTGCCTCTATCTGCCACCAAAGCACTATCTTTTGCTGCCATGCAGTCTGCACTATGTGATAAAGTGTAGTTCTCTGCCTTGCCGATTATCAGCTCTGTTATAGAAAGCACTCTCTTGCACTGCAGTATTCCATTTTGAAGTCCTACTATATCCTGCTCATCTCCCTTCTAAAATGCCCATCACAATCAATTTTTAGTTTACAGCTTCCACTAAGAGTTTTAGTGTCATGTGCAGCCTGTACATATTATCGGTTTTAATTTTATCCATGTGTGAGCATTTGAGTAGTGGATGAGTAATGTGATATGAAACGATACATAACTGGAAAATGATATTCTACTTTTATTTGGGGAATTTGAAACATGTATTCCAAACAGATTTATCAGTGGGTAAGCAGAGAACAGAAATAGTATTAAATTGAACCAATTACTTTTGATTTAAATTCACCTTGAACTGTGAAAAAATATTCAGAAGGGTCTTGATCACAAAAACAAACAAACAAATAAATAATGATAAATAAATACATTAGGTTTATTCTTTGGGCAAGGTAAATATTTGAAGAAGGACTGCAATCATTATCAACTAAGAAATATATGATTTTATCTGTATTGTTTTTGTATGAGACTTTTAACGTATTAATGACAAAAAGTAAAAACCCTGTTAAGTTCCTTCTGGATAAAACCACCACCCAAAAATCCAAACAAACATTAGGCTTAAATCATCAACACAAAATCTAAGAGCAGCGAGACAAATCCAGCTAGGAGAATTTACTTCCTTGTTCTCCAGTGAATGCTCTCCCCATTAAGCTAGTATATCATCAGTATGGTCCCTACTCAAAAGACTCCTTAACAAAATATATTGTTACTTGAACATATTAACAGATTTTAATACCATTTTAAACTAAATCATTCCAGATGGAATGAATGTCAGGCTCTTTAAGGCAGGGAGCAGCAAGAAGAAAATAAGTTGTTATATGCAGTCATTCAAATCTTAGGTGTCAACACAAAGGGGGCAAGATCTGTTTTATGGTATTACGGAGGATACTAAATCATTATATACAAGCTTTTTTTTTCCGTAACATTATCTCAATATCTAGAAGGGCCCACAGCTTTTACTTTTTACCTGTGACTTCTCTCACATTAATTTGCTGCCTGGCTGTATTAGAGCTTTGTTTAAAACATGAAATAAGAACTGCAACACCAGTTAGGTGAAAAGGCTGGCAGAGCAAACATTGCTTTAGATGACAGAAGTTGGAGCAGCAGGTCCTGGAGAAATAAACTCCAATTTCAGCCAGGAGTCACTCTTTACTTTTCACAGTTTGATAAATTTTAAATTCTTTGAACAACAAATGTGTTCTTCAAGAAAATGTTCCGAAAAAAAATCACATTTGTGGGACTTCTATTGAAGTATTAACTGGCAGGCTGGATACTTGAGTTACATAGGAACAGAACTGAAGCAGGAAAAGGATCTGAGATTAGATTTAGAAAGAAATTGCCAAACCACTGTAGCAGATAAAAATGGATCATCACACATGACTGAGACCTGTTTTAATTATCTCTTTGACTTAAAAAATAATAATAATTAGATAATAAGAGCTATAATTTCAAGCTTCTCAGTATATAAAATAATGAGTATTAGCATTAAGATATCAAAAGTTGGGTAATTATAGTTTTTCTCTTAAATGTAAAAAAACACTCCTGGCTTTTTTTTTTTTTCCTCCTTTCTCAAATTTTCTAATTTCTACAATTGCATTTAAAAAGTAGTTATATTACTGGGCAAAAAAAGGCTATGGCTCTAACTTAAAGATTGAAATTAATTATGTTTGATTTACTTTTTATAACAAAGCAGCTGAAAAACAAGGTCCTCCTGCATCTCTATTTTTCCTCCTCTCTCCAACTAAGTTCTAGAGGCCATAACCTAGTTTTGGTTTCAATATCCTTAGGGATGACTTGGGCATCAGTTCTTCAAACAACTGTGTATGCATGTAATTCCATAGGTAAACAAACGCAATGCAATACTTACATGTTTCACTTTAAATACATGCACAACTCTTTGCAGGATCAAACAGAATTACAAAGTCCTCCATACCCAGTTTGTCCAACCACTTCAGTCTTCACGATATATGGAAACTTATGTCAGTTATTGGTAAATGATAAATGAGGGCTGCTCCAAATGTAACACCTCCTATTTTATTATGTTGGCCCATGACATCAGAGATGGATGGTGGCAGCATGAGAGGAGAGAATGGTACCTTTCCACCAATATTCCATTGTATTTTATTGCCATGTGAGAGATGTCAGCAGAGAGGTAGTCTGATAAAATGCTGTCTGACATGGAAGCCTATATGAAACAAAGATGTGTCAAAGAATTCCTCCATGCTGAAAGGATGGCATCCATTGATATTCATAAACACTCAGTGAATTTTTAAATAGATTAACAAGTGGATATGAACACAGTGGGGTGTGGGTGGTGCATTTCAGCAGTGGCAGCAGTAATGTGAAAGAGAAGCCATGTTCTGGATGGCTATGATGATTTTTACAAGCCTGGCATGCAGGCTCTTGTTCATCAGTGGTGAAACTGCATAGTTAATGGTGGTGGTTATGTTGAAAAATAGTGTTTTGTAGTCAAGAATTTGCTCTATCAAATAGTGTTTTTGTGCTCTTTATATCAGTCCTAGTTTCCATGGAAATAAATAGAAAGTATTACTTTCAGAGCAACAAATGTATTCGTTTTCTTTGGGTACGCTGACAATTTTTCACTCTCTCTTCTTTTTGAGATTTGATGGTGGGTTCTATTTAGCTTGTTTTATGCTTCCTTGACTAATAAGCAAAAAATAATTATTAATATTGAGGAAAATAAAAAATATTTTGTCTATTTTTCTCTTCCTCTTGAAAGTCCATGTTCACAAAATGCATTTGTCTCTGCTTTTCAGCAATATGTTACTGATTATGATGCTGAAGTTATTAATAAAATGGTCATTAATTAAATTTCTGTGAGTTGTTTGCCATATGAAATTTAAAGGTTGTGCAACGTTGTCATCACAATATTATTCTCTGAAAGGCAGTAGAATAATAAAATTCATACTTGTGCTGTGGATATCTCTGTTGGTAGAATATAATCTTTTTTAATTTGGGAAATGGTTGATTAATCTGCCCAGTGCCTAAGTGACATTGCTATTTAATAACAGTTCTCATTTTGCTAGGATCTACATTCCTGGTGGGAACTCACTAATCTAAGTAAGTTATAGTCTTCTCAATTAGTTATGTCTGTGAGATATAACTTGCTCTTGTAGGTATCAATGTTTGTAATACATAGAAATATTAACACTGAAATTAATATATAAGATATTAGTTCTTAGAGTTTTATGTTATTTCTTCATGCTACTTAAATTGAGTTTTTGTCTTATGTTAACTACAAAACATGGGAAATTTATTATGCAATATTTGGGGGTAATATAACATGGAAGTGTCTAAAGACCTGCATGCTTATTGCCCTGTGGTTCACCAAATGATTCTCACTGTTTTGGCTGTATCTCACATGGAAGTTGATTTAGAGGTAAAGTAGATAGAATCCTACATTTTAGTTGGATTAAGTCCTATATGAAATTATTTTCTACAGACAGGTAGAGAACTCAGATGGAAGAACACCGATTATTTCATACCAAATTTTCTAATTCATGACTGGTGATGGTAATCATACAGTAGATTTCTGTTTGTGATACAAGTACTGAAGGGGTATGATAAATGGAAAGACAAAACAATAGCAGCTCAACTCACTTGTACTTCACAACAGGTACAAACTGCTGCTACTGAGAGCAGTTCATAGCTGCATCACTTTAAAATTCTCTAAATGGCAAGCATTCCAAAATCAAAGAGCAACAGTGGGGCTTTATTCCCTGGAGTTTTAATAGTACAAACAAATTATTTTTAGTGGTATATTGTAGCATAATTATTTTAATCTTCTTAAATGAGCTTTTGTGAATATCCCTCAATATTTTTCTATTTAAGATACCCCAGGACTGGTCTTCCTTTGCTTTCTTTGAAATTCTTAGTTTCAGTTGATTTGTCCTTCTAGGAAAAAAAGACAGTATTAAGGCTTCAGTGCCTAATTGAGTTAGCATATTGATGATGCTTCCTTTGATAAATCATTTTTACAGTCTGTAGAAATTGAGGAGAAAGGGTGACGAATAGAAAAGAAAGAAAAAAATATACCTAGTAAAGGGAAAACAAAGACTTGTCACATTATATGTCAGCCACTGAATGCTATGACTGCTCCCTATTTTCCTCTGAATCATCCTCCCCCACCTGAGTTTTTAATTGTTACTGGAGGAAGAAGTTGAATCACGAACTAGTTATGAGGAATGAAGAGGATCTAAAAATATTGGCTAATTCCAGTTAAACCTGCAAATGAAGGCCTTTAATGTACATTTACTATTCTGACAACTGTTCTTGTCTCTGATAAATGACCTCTCACTCAAATGATAATAAACAGTGTGCACAGTATTGATTTTACTATATTTTGTTGCAATGTTGTTGATGTAGGTAATATCGTGGGGTAGCTATATGACAAAATAATTACATTTGTGGCCACTTTATCTTCTCAGTTTACTATTATTTTAACTCAGGTTCATGTGAATAAATAATTCCGTATAAATGCACATTTCCCAAGTAATATTTTTTGAGTCAAAGAAAAAATGATAGTCAATTTTGCACATATTTAGACATTTTTGTAATTTTTTGATCTCCATGGATCTCCCTGTATCATTAGCCAAAATATTTTTAAGTTTACGACTTACATTTTTATAACTCTTGACACCTTAATAAGAAATAAGGTTCAAAAAACTACAATTCATAACTGTGGTTAATATCTTATCATAAAACAGATATGCATGCATGCCATGATATGATCCCAAAGCTTTGACATATGTAAGGTTACTCCTTTACGTATTGTTGTATACCTATTCCAGTTAAGTACTGTGAAGAACTGCAGAAGAATGGTTACTCACTGTTATTTTCAGTACATAGTGGTAATTTGCTTTCTTCTTAAAAATATATTGCATGGACAGAGAAGTGTAATAAATTAGAAATTGGCAGAGCTAAGAAGCAGTTAGCTTAGCTCATACAGTTTATACCAACCGCTGAATTAATGAACAAATCTTGTGCTAATTCTTTCATTTGCTTCCCAAAAGAAAGTATTACCTATCTAGGGGTGAACTTGATAAATGAGATTACTTTAGGAACAACCTTTCCCTGTTGATAGTGAATCTGCTTGCACAAACAGGATTTCAGGTAGCTGTCAAAAACTGACTATTATCTTTCTCAGTTCAGAGTAGATCTAAAACCAGAAATATTTTATAGATTCCAGTTAATTAGATCTAATGTTTACTTAGCATTGAAATCCTTATTATTGAAGACGTAAGATGGAGGAGTGCAAACTATGACAAGTTGTGTGAAGAGGGAATTTATGAATGAAAGATTGTCAGAAAAAAAAGTACCATAAGTCCTTCTGACCCCGTGCACTTTCAGTAATGTTCTTTTACTCCAGTCTTGCTTCTCATCCAGTAACTTTCACTGACTTTTCAGATTGCAACAAATTCCGCACAGGTACCCAGGAGAACCCAAGAATAATCTTTTCCATCCTCTTCAAAGTCTGTTTGCATATATGCTCACTGTTCTTCCCATGATCCCCTGATCTCTGCTTGCTACATCTCACATTTTCTTTACACATATCCTTCTGGAAATATTTCCAAACTGAGTAATCTCCCCTGATCTACGTTAACTCAAGAAAGCTCTTGATCTGCGCTATACCTTTTCAATGGAACATACTGTGGAATACATTGTACAAAGAAAAAAACCTAAAACATGTACACTTTGTCTGAATAGTTTCCATCTTTGTTTTCTGTACCAAAAGAAAATACTCTTTCATTTGAAATTGGGTGAGATATTTCAAATATAGAAAGGGGAAAAAAAAAAGAAAAGAAAAGCTTTAAGGCTATTATGTAAACACTTATTTGTATTTTGTCTGGCAAGGTATGGAACTTAATGATAAAACTACTGAAATTTAACTGCTTAAAATTTTAACAGAAAGAGTTGAAACTGAAAGATTTCACAGCTGTATCTCTAATATAGGTACTAAATTTTCTGCTTGCTTTATAAACATATCTAGGTTTGTTTTTTTTTAATGTATAACTAAAGGATCACATTAATTAATGCTCATTTTGCTGCTCTTAGGAATGAGATTATTCTTATTTTCATAATTTTTTTGATGTCAATATTGGCGAGGGGGAAGCATCAGTTCATTTTTTCTATAATTCTGCAAAAATTTAGTGAAGCAGATTATACATTAAACGTATGAAAAAGATTGTGTAGGCCTCTGTAGTGTCAATAAATGCTGGTAATATAAATTATTACAGATGTGTCAGGACAGTTGTAGTCTGCAACTTGGAATGAAGAATAAAACATTTCTATTTGTCCCATCCTTGGTCTTGGATTTACCAAGACCATAGGAAAAGTATCTGAGTTAAGTGGTTCCTATCATCTTATGTGTACGTTTTTGTGTACATAAAGAGTTAGAACCATTTAACTATGTAATAAATTAGCAATAGGCAAGATCTCTATCCTAAGAAGTGAGCAATGAGTGAAATAATTTTCTGTATCTGGAAATTTTGGGAGACACTTTTAAATGAATTATTTAATACCAGTTCTTTGAGCTGTCATGTGTAGTCAGTGCAGCTGGCAACATAATGAAACAAAGGACTTAAACTTCTGTGCTTTCCTGCAAGTGATGAAAGTCAGGCTCACTGTACTGAGCTTAGTATAGTTTTAAAATACCTCAAAATCTGCCAGATATTTCCAGAAACACTTCTATACTAAGTGAAAACACATTTCAGAGTGGCTTGACCTTGCTGTATGGCCCCAGAACAAGCTCAGAGAAAGAGAAAAAGAAGAATGCCACATTAATCATCAAGAGTTTTGATTCTAAATGAACATAACATTCAAAAGAGTCATCATTTTCTTATTTTATTTTATTTCATTAATTTTATAACATATACTCCTAGCATCAAAAATGCTATGTTCACCTTATGCACCGGTAGAACTTTTGGAACTTTTTGGAACTTTTAGAACATTTGGAATGTAAGTGTGAAATGCAGTTGGCTGTTATAACAAAACATTGTTTATGTATTCTTAGTACGTATATATCTAAAGTACTTTCACCTGTACAGTATTTTACCAAAAATGTTATCTGTATACACTTGAATTTGACTAGCTTGTTGGATGATAAAAAGCTTATGAAAATGTTAAACAAAACATTATTATTAAATAAATAAATTACATAAAAATGTAATTAATATAAAGACAAGCTTGATTTTATCTTGACTACTGACTGAATCTCACATTTGAGTTAGCTATTTTTCAGTTTGTTTTTCCTAGCTAGAATCCATCAAAATATTTTCTTAGAACAATGTCACAGTTCTGTGGTTTTTGGTTTTCAGTATTCCACATCATAACATCATGTAGTGCACTGGGAGCTAAACTGTTAATGCTCCAATTCTGGTTACCTATCCCTATGCATTACAGATGTCATGGGATCTGGCCCTTCTGGGTGGGGCGGTTTCTTACTGCGTGGCAGTGGATGCTGGAGGGTGCTTTCCTAGCTGTTCCAAGATTTTGAGGTTTGACTCAGTGTCAGGAACTCTTTCTCTCTCCTATTTTATTTGATTTATTAGTCTCCATTTCAATTATATTATATTTTGTTAGCTTGCATTCCAATATCATAGTAAAATAAGTTTTCCTCCATAGATCGTTGCTGCTGCTTTTTCCTTCCTTGAGACCAGCTCCCATCTCCCTACCCCTTTTCCCTTGCCCTTTCCATTTTGTGGGGCTGGGGGTGTGGCCAGGGGTCTACTGCCCCTCTGTCACGGGCATTGATCGATCTAGTTAACTCCGTGACAAATGAACAGTAAGGACCAGTAGTTACTATTTCTAACTAATTTTTTCTCATCACTATTAATCATATAGAATATAATATGTATCATAGATTAAATGTGCTTTACAATCTGCATTTCATTCAGTGAAATGTAACATATGGACTGACAAAAAGTTGATTATTTGAAATCATCAGCTGAAAGCCTATTTCTTTTATTTCTCTTTGTAAAACCCATTTATAAGTATTATTACTCTCAAATATGAGATAGTAATGGCAAGTCAAATGCTTAGTGGATTAAGTTACAGTCAAAAATAAATGCTTTAGGGATTTTTTTTTTCCTTTGAAGGTTTTATTTTGGCTTTGTTCTTAAAGAGTGACTGAAAGTACAAGTAAAATTTTAGTAAAGAGAAAGGGAAGAATAAGAAACATTTCTCATTAGTTGAGGAAACAGTATAAATTCTGTTGTTCTCTGTTCTGTTGAAATCATCAGGCAATTTTTTTTTAATAAGTGTTATACTATTTTTGCTTTAAATTGCAAGTCATCTTGTGTAATTCGAAGTTTTTATAAGGTACTACTGCATAATGAATTTCCTTCTACAGAAAAGCATGAGAGTGACAAAATATATTTGCAATTGAAGACTATTTACTTAAGTATGAAAATGTGGTTATTTTAGGAAATGGGAAAGTGGCTCTGGAAAAAATGTTTGTTTCTGTGATTACATGTGATTCATTTAGATGCATTTGAACGTTAGTGATGATTTTAATAGGATATTTGATCTCAGATGCTTTTTGTAGTTATTTATTGTCCAAAGAAGTAATTTGAAAATCATTCAAGTGTATGAATGCTTCTTTATACCTACCTGTGAGAAACTGTTCAAAGTGTTTTACATTCCTATTTTTTTTTAGATGAAGTCTCACAGTAGTACCTAGAATGTGTTATTAAATGAATGGATTTAGTTAACAAAGCTGATGTGGGTTGGAAAGAGTGTAGCAGCAATAATGGCGTTTATACCTTGTTATGAGAGATCTTAGGTGAAAGAAAAGATCTCCCACACAATGTGTGCTATATTAATTTGAGCTAAATGAAAAGAAAAAAAAAAAAGTGGTTTAAAATAATAATAATGTAAGATATTAGATGCCTCAAGAATAAAGTAACTCAACTTGCTGTCTTATTACATTGTATGAAATGTTTCAGAACAGTGAAAGCTAATGAAATGAATATAATCACATGTGTAACTTCATTGAAATTATGGTAAATTCAGAGTATTTACCCTTAAATATTTCAAGTAAAACTTCACAAGAATAAAGAATAGCAATAAAAGACTTTTATTTTTCACTGATAACAGAGTACTCTGGAGTTAAAAAGAATGGTAAATTCTATTTCTCTTTTAAAAAGGAATGGTCTTACTTTTTCAGATAAGCTTGCTTACTGTTAGTGGCTTTCATCCATGCACTCTGTGAAGCTCTTCAAAATTATGGCAGAAGTCATCCGCACGGTATAACACAGAGAGAAGAAAGGTGCTCAAAAAGAAGGAAGAAGAAATGTGTATATAATGAACACAGAGAGTTGAAATAATACAAGCTGAGCTTGTATTATCAGTAAATAAAGCAGGATACAGATGATATGTGTTGAAAAGAAAAGGACAACTTGCACAGAACCGTTCTTCGGTTTTATTCCTCACACTGCATCCTTGGGTGTATGTTGAATCTGATTCAAAACAATTCAAGCTGATGACTTGAAAATACAGACAGTAGTCAGACCTCAGTTCAGACATATGCTGGGCAATATGAAAAGCTCTCTGAGTGAAGGCACACCATTAAGCCTACTGCTTGGCTGAATTTTTACATCTTGGGGTCTGAGAATGACATGTGGAAGAATTTATAAGAGATTCTGGTCTCTGACACTGATTTAGTGTCCACATCCCCAGACTTCATAAAAGATCCTCAAAAGGGAACATAGGTATCATGAAGACCTTCGCCCAGTTTTTACCAAACATCTCAGGGACAACAGCAAGAGTAGGTCAGGATAAACTGATATTTAGAAGGCAAAGCTATTAGCTGAGAGCTCTTTAATCACCAGAATGCTTTTTTCTCTTTGACCTCATATTTCAAGAAACATTTAATCATGCAACTTGTTGAAATGGAGGTGTGCAGCAGTAACATGATCTTGATGATGAGACCTTCCCAGTTTGTGTGAATCTGTGAGTATAGGAAGACTGTAGTTCTCGTGTGAGCAGTTTCATTTCCAATTTCAGCAAGCAGCCTAAAGATGGTGTCAGTGTGAGTGATATTCCTCAGGAAAGTTGAGAGTGAATGCATGAAAAAGAGGTCCATGGGATGCTATGTCAATGACAAATGATCATTGCAAAATAAAGATGTGGGTGAACTTTTGCCCATGGAGGAATTTGTGGTGAACTTCTGCTGAATACTATTAAGGCAACCCCCAGGGTCTGCTCAGTTCTTATAAGACACAAGTTGAGAAATTCCTTGATCTGGGTGAGTAGAACATGGCAAGGAACATGAGAAAAATATTTGATGAAACAAGACAGATTAATTTCCCCATCTTCATCGTCCTATGTTCATTTCCTTAACTTCCTCCTTCCCCTTATTTTAATTAGAAGCTGAATTCACTTTCCCTGTGCAACTGTCTTATTGGCCACTAAACTGATTTGCAGTGTGATACTAATGAAAATACTGTGAAAGGAAAAAGGAAGTTGTTTTCACCGTGTTTACAGTTTTTTGCTTAAAAACAATTTAACTGTTTAAGGAGAAAATGTTCTAAAAAATTTCAAGGGCATAATGTTAAAACAGGTCGTCAATGAACCTGTGATATTTCTCAGGGGATGAGAAAGATGATCTGCTTGGTAGTGATGGTGAGAAAACATTTTAATCATCTTTGAAAGTATAAACTAAATCTGTGTGAAAGAAATTAGTTCCTTTTTAAATATACAGGCAATTTATTTGTGAACGATCCAATTTTGTTTTCACCAGTGAGTAGGAAATTGCCATATTAATTTATTTCATAGTAAAAACAGCAGTGGGAGAATAAAACAAGTTTGTTCTATGCTGCATTTAAATGAGTCTTTGTGCAGGCTTTACTGGGGTAAATGTACCCTTTGTTGTTATGTGTGCTCCTTGTCCTATGTTCCCCCCAGATTCTTTAAAGAGAATTCCATTGAGGTGAATTTTTGCACTTAAAAATGTGGTTGTTAGTGGGAAAAAAATGTATATATAGTCAAACTGACTATATGTAGTGTATTACAAACACTAACATTCTATAGAGACTTACAAATTTCAAAGGGAAGTTCTAGAAGTATTTAGGTAAGAAATTTTTATTTGAATATAACTAATTTTTATATCAGTATTCTTCTATTCCTTCTTGTAGGCATGAAAAAAATTTTGCAAGTTAAAAAAACATATACTTTCAACTCTAAAATAACTTAATACTATGAATGATGGAATCAGTGTGGAATCAGTGTGGTCAATTTTGGTGCTGTTTTTGTTGCCTATTTTTTTTGGGGGGAGATAAGAGGGGAAGCAGAGGGAGAGAGAGAAGAATGGGAGATCTATTCATTTAAAATGAATTTCTTGTAGAGTTTACCAAAGGATTATTCTCATCTACACAGCAATTTTTAATCTGACTACAGATAAATTGTTTGCATATAAACATTACTTCATTTTCTAAACTTGTATATATCCTTTATGCTATGAGAATACTCATTATCATACCATTGTACAGTTGGTTATGCCCATAGAAATTTTTTGTATGAAAATACATTTGTTCTTTACAGAAGGTACAGTAATTCACATTCCTTGCTGAAAGCAGTAAAGTTTTCTTTTGTCACGAGAAGTGAATTGAAAGGTTGTGCTTTTGTGACTCCATGATGTCGATTTTCTAATGAAGGGAAACACATGGAAACTGAAATAAAGTTCTGTTTGCTACTGTTCTTAATTGTCTTAAGTAGTAGGTCTTTGTGTTCTATATGAATGCAGGCTAGAAATTTATCTTTGACATTTATTGCTCTAAAATTTGTCGAAGTCAAACTTGGATATAAAGAAGATAGGGAACTGTGTTAAATATTAGAAAAGATAGGCAAGGTTTTATTTGGCCAGCTTTCTTTTGAAATGCAGCCACCACCATCTTCATAGCATAATCCAGGCAAGTTCAGTCCCCATGTGACCCGACACAGTCCATCCTGCAGCAGCCCCCTGCCTTGTGCCATCATGGCCGCGGCTCTACCCAAACAGCCTGGCCCCACCTAGGCATACACGCATCACTCGGCGATAACCAAACCATTAGTGTGCTATTAATACTCTTTCAGCTGAAACCAGCACTTAAGGAGATCTCGGTGTGGTGCTACCTCAAATAATAGCAAATATAATTGTATGTATTTTGATACCTTGCTTAACTCAGTCCTGTGAACAGCAAAAAAATTCACGCTTCGCTTTCCAATTCCTTGATAAAGGAATTGATTTCAAGATTGTTGAAAAAAAAAAAAAAAAAAAAAAAGGCGTAGTTGCGTCTCCATGAATACATTTATTTGTGACATAAATACTTTTCTTGCAAATTTTCAGATGGAGTTGCAATCAGATGTTCAACTCAAAAATTTGATCATGTCTTTACTAAACTTCTATAAGCCCTTTCTCAACAGAGAAAGATATCCCTCACTTCACAATCACAGCTTACTCAAGTCATTGCTTTCTGCCAATATGTACATTTTCAAGGATGAAGCACAGGAAGAGTAAGATTTCATCAAAAATCTCTGACAAACACCTTGATAACTCACTAAGATTTGCAACGACTTCATCTATGTCAAATTTTAAAAAAAATTAAAAATATATACATTTTTTCTTCTACACATCAATGATATTATATATTATGGCCCAAGACAAAGACCAGTTTGTTTTACTGTTTTTTTCTTGTAGTGTCCCAACCAGATGCTCTCAATTTACATGTAGCTGCTGAGATATCAGTCTGTGTTACATGAGCTTTATGGATTTCAAGATAGGCAGAGTAAACTTTCTACGAGCTTTTGAGATTGTTGAATGTTGAATGTCTGAGTTCAAAGTAACACTCTATTCACTGTAATGTAAATGAGAGCTGAAGGAAACAAATAAGTAGCTAAAAGGTGGAAATCAGGAAAATCGAAGGATCTTTTGTCATTGATCGCTTAAACTTTAGAAGCTCATGTGCCTCCTTACAATCTAACCAGTGAAAGAGAAAGGACAATGGAAGCCCAAAAGAGATACACTTCATCTATAAGATGCAAACTTTTGGGAGATTTCTTGTTGAATGACTTGAGATTTTTTTGTTTATCTTTCTATTAACCTTTTTAATACTAATCAATAAAATATGTTATTTACTTGCACTATTGATTTCATATTTAAATATCATTTACATGGATTTAAATAGAATTCTGAGAACAAACAAACAAAAAAAAGAATCAGCAGTTTGGGAGTGGTTATGAAAATTGAAATATAAATATTAGTATTTAAACTAATTGCAAAATTTCAACTGGCAATAAACTTGGAAACATTTAGAGACTTGGAAACACAGTAGAGCTGTGTAAAGAAGAAATTAACTTGTTTGTTGTTCTGCTTGTTTTTTTTTTTTTTTCTTTTATTTATTTATTTGTTTGCTTGTTTATTTCTTTGTATTACCTGGGTTAGTTTCTTACTGTGATTTGAACTGTAATAGTAAGATGTCATTTCAGCTTCCCATTTTTACCTTTGTCACATTACATATGAGGACATGTATATTTGTTTTGGAGTAAATATCCTATATGCCACAACATTCTATGTTTTGTTTTGTATTATTAAGTGAATTATTTCCTTTTGGCTGAAAGAAACATAAAACATCTTGCTCTAGAAACTCACATAATGCACTCCAACTGCATATGGAACAGAGTGGATAGTATGGAAATTAAACCTCTGACAAACACAGTGTCAGGACCTCTTAGTGAAATGCTACATTTTTCAGATCCTATCTTATCTGTCTGTGTATCTTGGTGATAGTAGGTATAACCGACTTCTCTTAAAGCAAGTGTGCTTGTGTGTATTCTCCCATGTATGTACATGTTTGTAAAGTACATAAATTTTATGTAGATTAATAAGAACTGGAACAGGGATTTTGAGACAAGTTTGTTGACTAAGAAGGAAGTGAGGTGTCTGTATTTAAATGTATTTAATTGTGTCTGTAGTTGTCAGACATAACAGTGATAATTCTGTGTAAAGCAAAATTAAGGGAAGCCTATACCCACTCCAAAATTCAAATTAGAAATTCCTGGACTATTTTGAATTTACCTCGTACCTTCTCCATATGTGGGGTCATCTTAAATGATTAAATGGTCTTGAGATATTATTGTTTAATTGCCTTCTGTTAGTTTTCAGTTTTAGTAAGGAAATAAAATCAAATTATCTATCTATCTGTCCGTTTTGGAGAGGAAAAAAGAACTCACTGTTTAATATTTCAGATTAAAAACTTCTGCTTTTCTAAAAAGCACAGCACAGACAGCTTGAAAGTAGGAAGTCTACCAGTAGTAACAAAAGGGTAATGGACATCAACATATTCAGAACACATATTTCCTTCCCTCTTCTCAGTAAGTCCCAACTGCCTTCTTCTTGGAAATATTTAAAGTGTCAGACTGAAGTCTGAATGTTTTCATGTCTATATTTCCTCTTCAGATTTATGTACTTCCATCTTGGATGTCCACTTTCCTATGTTACATGTTTTTAGTGTAGAAAGCGCTGGCAGAAAAGCAGACTGTAGTCTCCGTATATTTGATTAATGTGAACATATAGCAGTGGGTCACATCTTCTGTCATTAAATTTTAGGGTCAGAAAACATATTTTTAAAGTATTTTATTTTCAACTAAACTTCATCCTCTAAGAATCTATATATACACACACTTGTGGTTTTTTTTTTTTCAATTTTTATGTATGTGTATGCGTACACATAAGTAGAAATGACAAACCTTTATATAAATTATTTTCCTTGCTGAGAATTATTGACTGGGAGAGAGCTGTAGTTCTCAAGATTTAGCCAAATAGTATACTCTCTATTATACAGAGTTTTCTTATTTTTTTTAAATATCTGCCTGGATAATTCTAAAGTCAAACTGTTATGTATATTTAAAAGCTAAATACACAGTGTGTGCAACTTTGTTCTAGAAATTAATTTTTTTTAAGTTCTAAGATATATAAATGTGGATATATGTAGTCAAGTCCATTACAATTTCTGTAATTCTTCACAGAATTGCAATACGTGCCACTGTCACCATCTTTTTAATATTGTTCTGAAATGCTGCTGCTGTCTTTCAATGATTTGTAATGTGTTTTCATGACTATATTGCAGCATAGTAAAAGTATCTAGCGTGCTGTGCCACAAGCATCACCTCTGCTTCCAATATGAAATAAGAATGTCCTTTTAATTTCAAACAGATATTGGAATTGTGGAATAGGTATTGGAACTGCACTAGTAGACTGATAGTATCTTTGAATTTCTTATAAATCTATGTCTTGTTCTAAAACCTTGTAAACTAAGTGACTACTCTTCACTTTGCAACCCAAGCTTCCTTCAGGGAGTATTAACAATTCTCTCCCTGGACAAACGAAGCCAAAGAAAACTGAAATAATGAAACTCAGCACATTGTTAGTACTGAAATTCACATTTCTGTCTTTCTGTCTATATTTCTTTCTGTCTGTATGTAGCAGAAATTCTAAGTCATGTCTTGAACCAGCGATTGAGCACCTGCTGGAAAGGCAGGGCTGACCCAGGGGAACTCAGGTGCATGCAGTGCCCTTGAGTGACTGGAAGAGGTGGAGCAAGGATCTACCCCTTCCCAGACCTCAGTTATGGGTTGGTAGTGGAGATAACGGTATTTTGCTGGAGATCCCTGCCAAGAGTAAGCAGCTTTTTTCCTTTGTTTCTGTGTCTACAGTATTTGGGCTTATCCCCCCTTTCTGCAGCCTCAGACCTCGCTACCCTGCTATTACTGTTGTGTTTTCCATCACATTTTAGTTAAGCTGTTTTTGTCTACCTGTTTACTTAAGAAGAGGACACAGAAGTGAACATGTGATCAAAGCTTAAAATTCCAATATGGCATTTTAGGTGAAGTTGTTTTGTTGCTTTTCAGTTAGTTTCCCTTTATGGCACACAAAAATCCAACAGCTCCTACGAACTGAAATTTTTATGTTGCTGATTCAAATGGAAATGGATAAATCATATTTTCTAAAACATTCTCTCTTGCACTGTGTGGCCTAGGTCTGGACGTAATATTCTAGCTGTGGCCTCCTTAGGCTCAACAGAGGAAAGGGAAGACTTTACTCAACTTATTGAAGAGTATTTGAAAATGGAAACAAATAAGAAGACTGACAGAAAAATCTCAAAGCAAGATGAATACTTTCTCTTTCAGTAATCACCAATCTTTTTTTTTTTTTTTTTGTAAATGATATTCTAATAGATAAATAGCTTTATAGAATCAACTGGTTTAGACACTTTTCAAGATTTAATGAAATTGATTATTTGTGATTATTAAAATCAGCAAATCAATATTCATATATGTATGGGAACTGCTGAGTCACGGCCTGAACCTCTGATTAATCACCTGAGGTGAGCCTTGAGTCAGCCAGAGGAGCACAGGTGAAGGCAATTCACCTGTGCTGCCGGAAGCAGGACAGGTGGACCTATTTAAGAGCTGGCTACCAGAGGGGAAGGATCTCTTCTGGAGATCCTCCTCTTTTGGTATCTTCTAGTGAGCTCAACCCAAGGGTAAGCTCTTCTACTTATTCTCTTTTGTGATCCTTGTTTGCTTTTGCCTTACTCTTTTGATTATATTGCAATTATAACATCTTGGTCATACAATATACTTACCCATGTTTTTGTAATCTGCAAACTTAAATAAAAAAAAAAAATCTAAGTTTAATATTATTTATCTAAAACAAATAAAAAAGATGTTACATGCTGATCTGTTTGCACTTTGCACTGACAATGTGCAATTATTAAAGGCTGGGTCTGCAGTGCAGTCCCAACTAGAATCAGAAATATCAGTGTCATAGTAATAGAAGTAAACCTGGTGCAAGGCACAATGAGAAACTAATTATTTCTTAATCTCTGTGGAAAGAGATTCTATTTACATATATTGATTGTAATGAACAATTGGGTCTCAGCACGAATTTGTGCAAGCTCCAAAGATGGGTTGTTGGGACAAAAGCTGAAGGATCTTCCACTTTAAAAACAAATTAGGCTGAGTATAGTAGTTAAGTAGAGAAGCTGAGTCTATTAAGTAAGTACAGGGTAGTAGGCTCTGTGGACTACTGTAACACAACTCTCAAGGAAATTAGTTGTTTTTGACCATGCCTTTTCATTTCAGCTGGTGTAGCTTTGTTAATTTGAATGTATGTTTTGTTAATACAATGGGAGTTTAGTTTATACAGTGGGAGTTTGGGATGGGGGAAGAACAGAGAAAACAAACCTAAGCATTGATTCCTCAGTTTTCCACTGTCCACTGTTTGGAATTTTTATTTTTGGGTGGTCCTGTGTGGAGCCTGAAGTTGGACTCAATGATCCTTGTGGGTCCCTTCCAACTTCAGATATTCTATTTCTCTCATTGTCAGAGAGCACAGTTTGCATCTGTCTCTTGGTGGTTTGTTTGGTTATTGTTTTCTATTGTTATCTAAGGCTATATTCTCATTTATTCACTTACATCTCTATTTGTTTACTGTTTGGTATAGGTACCTGTATAGTATCTATAGTACTGAATATTCTGTTCTGAGAAAGTTATTGCTTGTAGAGAACTAGAACTTCAGAAAGTTGAATAAGTAGAAACTGAAGAGAGAATTTGCTTGTTTACTAAGGAGCACAGCTGATCTTCACTCTTTGAAATTATTCCTTTTATAATCTATTCAAAGTTTGATGTGATAGAGATAATCTAAAGCTAAAACTTAACTACTGTGTGTAATGTTAAACTCCCCTGCTTAAGCCACCTATGTAATAACTTTTACATAACAGTTGGAAATTAGTAACTTTGTCCAACAACTTTGGCACTAAACGTGTCTGGAAAAAATCAGCTCTGTTTTCCTTGCAAGCTGGTGTAATGAGAAAAGTGGTTTATGGCTAAAGATCAACAATCTGTTACAAAGTTTTAATAATTTTTTTTAGCAAAATTTTATGGTGGCATGGAAAAACATTGACCAGATATCTTTTTGGCTTATCTACTATGGCTAAATGTGTCAATTATCCAGATCTTTAGCTGTCACTTCTGTTTGTGCCAAGTACGGGAAAATACTGTCACTTTCTCTCCTGAAAAATTTAATAAGATAATTATGAAGAAATACACAGTCACTAAAAAGCACACACAAAGTATAGGTAGCAGAAGGATAATTTAAGTATAAATATATAAAGTTCAGAAAACAGTGAAAAATTCCCATACTTAAATTATTGAACACAGTTGTATCAAAAAAATGCTATCATCTGTCAGCTAAAAAACTTTATTTCTTTCACATATAAATATTTAGGCTGGTCCTACGCTTTTTTTTTTTCCCCCCCTTTTTTTTTTTTTGTCTTTTTTAACCTGTAATTTAGAAGAATGCTACAGTGGGAATGAATTTCATGCTAGCAGACACTTTTAAGACTAGATTTAGCTGCAGTCACATTAGCTTAGATAATGGGAGAATTTTTCTTCATTGAAAATGCTCCCTGTCGCTTAAGAAGAACTCACTGAGGCAGCCTGCCATCTAGCTTTTTCACAGCAAAATAGGCTTGCAGACTGCAGATGAGAGACTCGGGAGCTGAGACAATTTTAACTTAGCCATCCCTAATTTATCTCAAGCTTTTTCAATTCATCTTCACTGCTCTGTGCACATTGGAACACCAGATTGTCAACCCCTGGGAACAGTATGCGACCAGGGAACTAGAGAGCTGTCACATCCTGAGAAATATTTAAATTGTGCCGATTTTCTTCTGGAGTGCTGAGCAGAGGGAATGAAACTCTCCATCAAGTCATAGCTTTGCGGGCAATAGATCAGAGGATACTGCCAGTTTTTCTAATGGATTATTGTTATCGGGCAGGTTCTTCCTGAAGGTATGTAGTTACTCTCTCAATTCATTACCCACACTATTTATCAGGTAATGATATAATGAACTAGTAATCCAGATACATTAAGAAAAATGTTAACTAAGTAATATGTATGAATTGAATGATGGCACTTTATTGCAGCATATTTGCAGGTAGTATACTCTGACATACTTACTGTTGATGTTTTGAACCTGCTGCCAAGTGCTTTGTCAGCAATACCCCCAGGCAAATAACAACCCTTAACCTTTAAAAAAAAAAAAAGAAGGAATAATCTACTGTGCTGTATAATATGTATTCACAAGTTGATACTGACTGCCCACCAAATGCTATTTTTCTGCAGCAATTAATAAAGAAAAGCAAAATCAGAGTTGTAATTTTATATTTGCTATAGGTGAGTATATCACAAAATGTTTTCCAAACGTGGGTAAGGGCGCAACTCCCCTTAAACTACTATGGATTAATTGTGGAGTTAGATATTTATTTGTTAGATGCAATATTCCATCCTTTTCAATGGGGAAATAGGTATTTAATTCTGAAAGTCTCCAATGTGAAATATGCATCAGAAGCCTGCTGTTGAATCTGTACTGCCAGACTCTAGGAGCTTCTTAGTAAAGCACAAGGATTATATATCAAAACAGGAGGTTTAAACAACAAAATCTGTAAGGAAGATTTTCTTGCTTTTTAAACTTTTGTGTTTAAATAAAAGTTACAGCATCTGCTTTCTAGTCTGGAAATCTTGCAGCATGCCTGTCAGTGCAGCTTGTGAGGCAAGCTGACCTAAAAATGAAAGATCTCTCTAAATTGCAGAAGCAGACAGACATTTTTGAACAGTTTGAAGCGCGGGAATTGCTGCAGATATGGAAAAAGCACTGCCCAGCATACTCCAGGTATGGAGTAAAGCTAGCTTAGCACTTTATTCCTGATTTGGAACAATACCTGAGTGCAAGCTCTGGCACTTGAACACAAAAAGACAAATGTAGTGCTAAGAGTTAACTCCTAAAATAAAATTTTACCTTTAGCTTCTTTATTCAGTGCTCTTTCCATGCTGCTGTCATTCTCCCAAAAGTAAATTATGTATAAGCTTGTGTATAGAGCACTTGGTAGTGCAGTGGATATTCTGAACTGGATGTTTAATTGCAGGTGACAGATGGTTGTCAGATTTTTGCATGTACTGCTGAAAGAAAGCAATATGGCAGTAACAGGTAAACAAGATAGGGTCTGGAGATTTCAGAGGCAAGTAAGGGGTTAAAATCTGTAAGTCTGAGATAAGAATCCTTTTCAGTGTGTTTAGATCCCCTTATTTCTAGAAAATTTTCAAGGAATTGATTAAAAAATTGTCAGTATGTGTTGCTCATGTATGCAACACCTGAAAGTTCTTTTCCTTAAAGAAAAAAGAAAAAAGTTTGATTCCGTCCCATTTCCAATGAGCTCTGTTGAAGTATTTCTTTTCCTATGGACATTGGAATATATCCATATAGCTTTCACTAAACTCTCCCTAGAGGCTTCTATCATCAGCGAGATGCTTTTTAAAGGAACTATTTATGCTGCCTCTGTATGTCCCAATCTCTCAAGCCTCTGGGTCAAATACATAGACTCCTCTTAAAATGCTGGCACCAATGGATGTTTCAGAATTTTATGCTATCATTTTTGATCATTAAAGCCTCAGAAGGTAATATGAGCATTTCTTATTGCAGACTGCTCTTATAAATATCTATTCAGTTTTGTTTTCTTTGGGTCCAGTCATAAGCTTTTTCCCTCTAAGAGCTGTGCCACTTGAAAACTAATTAAATAGAATTACTCCTAATATATGGAGCTGAGGAGTAGCCAATAGAAAAATATGATTATATGAATACAATATATTATACTTGATTATATTTACTTTAAAAGAACACGGGAAAAAAAAATATATATGCATGAATGGGAGAATGTTATTAAATAGTAGAAATAAATGAAGAGTAATATATTTACATTCAGTCTTTACCTTCGCATTGATATTCTTCTGTTTTATCTATGTCTGTAGTGCAGTCATAGCTATGCCCTCTCTTGGTATATCAAATTATGAAGTTCCATATTCAAACAATATAATGTATTCTCTAATATTGTTAGAACATTTAGGTAAATAACTACATTTTAAATCATAACATTAAAAAAAAAAAAAAAGAAAGAAAACCATTTAACACTTTAACTAATTCCTATTCATTCCTAAAGGTATTTACTTAACATTCAGAAAGGAAGAAAACGCAGACACAAATCTACTTTTTTTTTTTTTTTTTTTTTTTTCCAAGGTGTTAAATCCATTTTCTTTAAAGTGTGGTGTTTTGCCTGTCCTGATTTGACTGTTAGTTTGACATTTTTTCTTTTTTGCTATAAAGGTTTCCTAAAAAAAATCATTTTATTTCCTAATTTAAAAAGAAAAAGAATGAAGAAAACAAGCAAAACCCTCAGGAACATACTTTAGTGTAGCAAATGGGCGTATCTTTTTCATATTCTTTAACAGTCCACAGTCGCTAATACTTATCTACTGTGCTCCACTTTGCTTTAGTAAGCTGAAGTGTTGAGTGTATTCCTTTCTAGATAGCTTCTTAAATTCCATTTCTTTCTTTTCTTTGTGCTAGAAAATCATAAAAGCAAAGAACAGTTTTGGCCTTTTTTTGTGCAATGCTCTTAGTTTTCCCTTCTTGTTATTTAAGAGTTTTTTGCACTTGGAGTATATTCTTCTTCCAGGGTAATTCTCTAGAAGATACAGACACTATGCCGAATTTGATGTATAAAAAAAGGGCATCTTCTTTCCCTAGCTTATTTGTGTTATTCAGGGAATTGGTAGTAACTATTTATATTCCATACTGAGAATATAAGTAGTATCACTTGAGGATTTTGAGAAAGATAAATAATGATTGTTCAACATTATTTATTCTTTGAACTCTAACAAGTTACTACTCTACAAGCTACTGTCAGAAGAGCTTAAATAAAGGAAGGCTTTGGAGTCTGGATAATAATAGAACTTGCTAAATCAGAAAGAGTGTTTTCATGTAAAACTCAATCAGGATGTACTGTGACTTTTTTTTCTTACCTTTATATGTCTTTTTAGGTTTCAGAACTGCTTTGTCACTCTTTACAGAATTTACAATGTATTCTTTCATGTGCACCTTTTATACAGCTGAAAAACACAATAATTCTGTTAAGAGCTAGGTAGGTCTAATGACAAACAACACACTCATAATTTATCAATTTTGATAGAGGAAAAAGTGAAAGGATGATTTCCCCTGACAATCAGCACATCATGAAATAGACAATATAACTAGTTAACCCTGCAAGATTCTCTTATTTTAGTTGAAACTCTTCAATATGTTCTGAAACCATGATGCAACTTCTTAAACTATGGACTACTCTGCACAGCTAAATTGGGTAGAAGTCCAAAAATGTACAGGCCTCCAATAAGTTTTGTGCTCTACCTTCCAGCCCCTTCATTCAGCTATACATGACATCTGTGATGTTAATAAACATGCATATTTAAACAAATGAGTAGATATTTGTTCATTTTTTCATTAGAAATAAAGAGACGGGTACTAAAAGTCCCTTCTGCCTCACTCTAACAGAACACTTTTCACAATCTTTTAAGAGAATTTGGAGTGTGTAATAGCAAAATTTTCATTCCTTATATCCTAACAGATAAATATTTGTAAAGTAGCTGTTTTTCTTGTTGAAAGGTACGTATCTCACAAAAATATTGACAAGTCTGTGGTTAAATTAACATTAGTTTCCAAGTAATAACATTCTTGTTTTTTAATATTATATATATATATATTTAAAAATAGATCTGAATCCCTTTGTTCTAATGCTGATCGTAGCTGAATACATTTTAAGCAAAATTTCCCAAATTTTCATTTTTTTAAGAGCATGAAATATATTCTATTGTGGGTACTACTTAAGGTATGCTTCAAGATGTGTTGTCATTACATTCACTTGCATGTTCAAAAAAAAAAAAGAGACTTTTAATTTGAGTGGGTTTTGAATATCAATTATCATTATGAAACCTTGGTAAATACATGTATTTTTCACATGAACTAAGAATCACAATCATAGAATGGCTTAGGTGGGAAGGGACATCAAAGATCTGTTGTGGGCAGTGTTTCAACCTACCAGATTAGGCTGCCTGGGATCCTATCCAACAACCTGGCTTTGAACATCTTGAGATGGGGCATCCACAGCTTCTCTAGGTAATGTGTTCCAGTGCTTTACTACTCTCGGAGTAAAGAATTTTAAGCCAGTTTTTGTCCTTGTCCTATCACTGTTAGACCATGTAAAAAGTCAGTTAATGTCCTGCTTATAAGCTTCCTTCAAGTACTGCAAGGCCACAATGAGGTCTCCCTGGAACCGTCTGTTCTCCAGTCTGAACAAGGCCAGCTCCGTCAGCCTATCTTCACAGAGGAGGTGCTCCAGCTCTCTAGTCGTTTTTTGTGGACCTTCTCAGGAGCCTCTCCAGCAGTTCTGCACCCTTCTCCCCAGGGCTTCTTTCAGGGAGTTCTTCCAGTCTGTACATATATCTGGGATTGCTCTGACTCAAGTGCAGTGCCTTGCACTTGACCTTGTTGGAAAGCATTTGGTTCATATGAGTTCACTTTTTAATCTTGTCTGGATGTCCCTTCAGGTGGCGTTCCTTTTTTGTGTTGTATCAAGTGCATCACTCAGTTTGGTGTCATCCTATCATCTTGCCTAGAAAGCTAACAGCATCCTGGGCTACATCAAAAGAAGCATGGCCAGCAGGTCGAGGCAGATGATCCTGCCCCACTACTCTGCTCTGCTGAGATCTCATCTGGAGTGTTGTGTCCAGATGTGGAGTCTCAATAAAGGAGAGCATTGTAGCATGTCCAGAAGAGGGCCACAAAAAAAAAAAAATCCAAGGAATGGAATACCGCTCCTACGAGAATGGGCTGGAAAAGCTTGGGCTGATCAGTCTGGAAAAGAGAAGGCTACAGGGTGACCTGATAGTGGCTTTTCAGTATCTAAAGGGGAGCTACTGGAAAGAAGAGGACAGATTGTTTAGTGGGGTCTGTGGTGATAGAGCAAGGGGAATTGATTTCAAGCTTAAAAATGGTATAAGGAAAAAGTCTTTTACAGTGAGATTGGTGAGGCACTGGAACAGGTTGCATGGTGATGTGGTGAATGATTACTCACCACAGACTTTCCAGGTAAGGCTGGAGCAGGCCCTGGGCAACCTGATCTAGCTGTGGTTCTGTTCATTGCAGGGGAGTTAGACTAGATGACATTTAAAGGTCCCTTCTGACTCTAAGGAATCTATGATCCTTAAATTTGCTGAAAGTGCGCTTAAGCCCACTGTCCAGGTCATTAATTAAGATTCTGAGCACCAGTAACAAGAAAGACCCCTGGAGGACACCACTTGTCAAGGTGGAAGACAGTCATATAGAACCACAACCCTCTGGCTGCAACCATCCAACCAACTCTTTATCCACCAAATAGTCCAGGCTTAAACCAAGAAGTATTTGCCTTTTTGAATGTTTAGCATGCTACTGTATATTAATGATGAAAAAGTTCTCTATAAAATCAAAATACTTTGAATCAAGGAGGATTTGATAACTGATTCTAGTTAAGCTTTGCCTTCTTTCTACGGTATTCCTTTATTCCCTTTTTGCTCAGCTTCAATTTGCCAAGTTGAAGAAATACAGGGACCAGTGTGCTTTTAGAAACTGTATATTTGTATGGTGGCTAGAAGTAACAGGGGTTAATAAGCTATCTCATACATCCTTTTTGTGTTGTAAAATCATGAAGAAAACAGACACTGCCAAACTGAACAGATTTTTTTAAAAAGTCAGACTCCCAAAATATTTAAAAAATAAAAAACTGTTTTGGTTTATTTTCTGTATTCCTAAGAATGTTCATAGATCTGTTGCAATTAATGTAGCCCATTCTGAAATTTAGGTTTGATATTTAGCACTTTCACGCAATCAAAACATCTCTCTGACCTTCCTTACTTAGCAGTTAGTACGCTGCTCTTTGTCTCATGCTCAAGACAATATTTTCCTTCTTAATACAATCTTTGAGAACCAAAGATGTATTTTCATCTATTCTCTAATGAAGCAATTGTCTGCTGTATCTCTCCCCCTCCTGATTATTAAATTCTTCAGAATACTTCAGGTTGCATGAGACTGCTCCTTTCTACACATTTCTGGAAGGCATGCGTTTCAGATAGCTGTAGTATTCTCGTTGGGAAGGAGAACATAAGTATGATGCAATCCAATAGGGATGTGGCACTACGTCCTTTCTCTCCTTTCCTTACTTTTGGACAGGCTTTTCAGCAATTTGCTTCATGCTATCACTAGAGCTTGTCAAATACGTCCATGAACCACTCTAAGCACAAGCCTGATGGAAAGCTAATCTAGCAGGAAAAAGTTTTCCAATAGTTTAGAAATTGAATCATGCCAGCTAAGGTCCTGTTGAATCTGAGACAACATTCACTTCAGGAAAAAACCAAAGTGACTGAGGCTGTTAGTGGAGTAGGGTGGAAAGAGGGATTTCCTCCTTTTGCTGCAATAAACTGTTAGATCTCATCAGCTATAACATTTAACCTTACCTTAAAGCTGTCTTGTACTCTTTTTATGTCTCCTTATATCCTGTCAAAAAGTGTCAATGGGGGAAAAACATAATCTCTGCTCACATTCAGAGGTTTTATTCCTCCAGTCTGTGCCTCCCTGGGAAAAAGCAGTCTAGAAAACAAACACAGAGATGGAAGTCACTTAAGGTTTTGAAAATTCCCCAGCCATCAAATGACCAGCTGCAATAATAATCAAGGTGGCAACTCAAAAAGAATATCTGAGAGCCAGCTCTATAATCTATTGAATCTATCTCAAACAGTCCTAAAACTAGGCAGTTTTATAAAAATTGGAAAAATATGTTTACATGAAAGCAGTGGTGAATTTCTAAGACTTTCTTCTGGCTTCTTCTTAAACACCGTGATGTTTCCGAGTAAATATTTTAATGGGCAATGCTTCATCAGTTTTGAAGTTTTTATTATGCATTTTACTTTTAATCTTCACCTTGATCAGAACTATTTTTCCCATGCTGTCAGAAGAACTATAATTCTTAAGAAAAATTACCTAATAAAAATATATTTTGCTTTGTTTTCTTTAGTGTTGAAGTTAATTCAAACTGTTTCAAGGCTCCCAGTGCTTCCTTTAAAAGAGACCTTATGCTTTGCCACAAAAACTCTGATTTAATGTGTAATTCAAGAAAACTTTTATAGCAAACAATAAATGTGACTGGTCTTGTATGATCCAGGAGCGAGGCTATGTGTTCCAAAATGTCATCTACTGGTTTAATGATCTTGCATACTGACCATCTACTTAATTAAAAAATCTGTAAAATTACTTCTGTTTCCACTGGAATTCTTCATCACAATTTCAAACTATGATTTCATGTCAGAATATCAAATTTTTTTTTGTCTTATTTCATATTTACAACTCTTGTCATGTGTGATGGGGAAATGAAAGAAATGATGTGATAACTGCACATTTTGATGAGAGAAGAAAATTAAATGAATGGAGAAGACACTGAATTTAATCTTTGGATATCTTTGGATAAACTGAAATGATAATAAAATATGATTTTAGATTTAGAACAGTGAACCAAATAATGCAAAATATATTTAACCTGAGATGTTATCCAAAGAAAGATTGCAGTCTGAATCCTTATGTAAGTGAAGGATACAAAGCTGGATAATTGTGAAGGATTAAGATATTCCTATTAGGAACCCCTCTATTGTGGTTGTGACATCAAGGGTTTTATATACAATCAATTTGTCCCCTAAGATTCAGAATTGTCTTCAAGGTGGTGGTGAGAATGGAGTTCATGTTACAACTGATGAAGATTAAATGGTAATGTTATCTCAGCAGAAGCCAATATAGAAAATAGTCTCAATTCTGTCAAAATTCTTGATTCTATAGCACTTGAAAAACAAGCTTTAGAATGAACACATATTCTCCAGGGAGGAGGAGGAGGAGAAATTGAAGGCTCTGCTGTATGCAGCTGTAAAATGATGCTCAAACACTGCATTTGACTGATTGTTTGATCTGCTATATTAAATTTCATGAATTCTACTATTTCTCCACTAAGAAAAATTGTTACTGTTTTGTTGATTTTGTTCCCATATTTGAGTGATACAAGTCAGTGTATTAGAAAAGGAGGCTGTTTTCAGAATGAGAAAGCCAACACGCACATACATTATGTAAATATTTGTAATTGAAACTCAGGCATAAATCAGACTGCAAATATGGGTTATCACCAAAATATGTTGTTTACCTTTTTTACTGAATAGAATTACTGTGATATTTTAGGGGCAAAATATATACAGAGATTTGTTATTGGAAGAGTTTATTCATGAGAAGTTATCTTCACTGAAAGTGAAACCAAATTTGATAGCTATAATATTTGCAACAAAACTATAAAACATATTTATATTGTCTAAATAATTTTAGAACAGTTTGGGGGGGGGGGGGGGGGGGGGGGAGGGAAAAAAAAAAAAAAAAAATTTTTTTTAAAAAAAAGAAATAAAATAGAAAAAAAAAGGAAAAATTTGAA
>NW_024962335.1:4510902-4558368 GCF_019238085.1 Lagopus leucura | reverse complement strand
GCAAGAAAAGAGCAAGTTAAGTTTTCTTAACAGGCAGTAATGGAAGAGCAAAAAATAGGAACTATTTGCATACCCAGTCACCCCAGTCACCCAGTACTACCTGCTGTCTGTAGGCAGGTTGTTGTATTTGAAATGCTTGTACACTGAATAGTATTTACAGGATGAGATTTTTGTTTTATTTTTTTTCAGTGGTCAAAACTAGCATACTAAATAAGTGTATGATATTATACACTATTTCATGTTCCTTATGTAGAGGATCCAGCCTTCTGAGAGCGCCCATAGACCACAACATACTTTTGAGTGATGACATATATGTAGATAAGTTGAAGGACACTCTCTTACAAAATGGCTGTTTCATCTTCTCTGTATTCCCCATGGGAAGAAATATTTAAACAATTTCTTTTGTTGTTGTTGTTGATATTGTGTCTGTGTATATTTTAATAGTATTTCTTGCCATCCCTGGTTTCCATGTTTCATTTTAAAACTTACAAATGAAACTATGAACAATGGATCAGAAAGATCATAATTTTCTATAAAGATACTAAGTGGAACATTTTTTATACAAATCTATATAACTACATTGACTGCCTTTTCTAGTTTACCAGTATTACAAGAAATAGATTACCAGGAATAGGAGGTAAACTCTTACTTGAATTTGAGGATCTTTTGGGAAAACAAAACCAGGAAATGATATTAACTTAAACATGGGAAAAGCTGTGTCTTTCAGTATAAGATTAATAAAATTCTGTGTGGTTTCCTGGTACTGATTCTCTTATCAATCTGGCACAGAGAGATATACAGCTAGCTTCATGGCTAACTAAGGTGGAAAATATGAAAGAAATTGTGATTTTTCCAAAATATCTTCCACTATAGTTTACCTTTTACTTGGAGAAGCACATAGGATAATTGCTTTGGAAATTTAAGCTTCTTAATTAACTTCCAAATTGCTCTCTTTTTCTCACTGATTGAGAGTCCTGTTAACCTTTGCAAAAATACCCTCCATTCAGTGCAGAGGTTTGCTGTGAGAAACAGAAAAAAGGTGTCACAACTCAATTTTAAATATCATTTTGGCAGGATGGAGGTCAGTGTATACACTCTCCAGAAGCTCACTAGAGAACTGCAGTTTAAATTGCAACTGGTTACCAAAGCTGGTTTAAGCATCACTGTCTTGTATAGCAATCTTCTCTAGACTCGTCTTTAGTAACACATCTGCTTTACACAACAGCATTGTTATTGGCTCACTGTCTTCAGTTGAACCCTTACAACACGAGGGTTGAATTAGTGTAAATGTAGCCTGCTGTTTGCTTAGTACTGTATTCACTGTGTGGAGAAAAGGGCTAGCTTTTTAGTCATTCACGCCATAATTGTAATTACTTGACATAGTTTTATTGAGCAAAATTTAGTCCAAGTTTTTTGATCTGAAAATGCTCTTTTCAGATATTCAAGAGATGAACAAATCTTATACAGGAAGAGTTTAATTACCAAATTAGTAGTCATGGATTTAATGAAGACCAGTGCCGCCTAAAAACAAGTTATAGGTTTTAACAACATGTGTTTATCAACTAATGTCTGTACTGTTTCCAGAATGCTGAGAAGAATGGAGAATATCTTGATGAAAATTTGTACAATGAGAAAAGAATGTCAGTAGGATACTGCCTAATCAATAACAACAGAGAAGACAAAATATTTTCCACCTGATACTTGACCCATTTGCTCCAATTATCACTGTTGGAGTAGATAGGATATTCTGTTTAGAATAAAATATCTGCCACAGTTTGTATGCAGATTACTTGATTACTAACAGAACATGGTCATAAAACTGATATATTCCATTACTTTGTCATATTTTGTCAATTTGAATTTACTTAGAATCTGTGCTATGTTGAATGATGTGATACCACATCATTCCAATTCCACACATACCGATGATCTGGTACACATCATACAACATAAATTGGCGTAATATAATTTAGCAGGTCAGAAAAGTACAACAAACAAAACTGTGTCCATGATGAGATTCATGTAGCTTATTTAGCAAATGTGAATTTTTTTTTTTTTTTTTGCTGCAGAATAAAAGTATGTTTCAAATTATTTCTAGAGAAATACCCATATTCCTTCTTGAAACCAGAACAAAGGAAATGCAGTAGAAAAAAACACAAAGTTATTCCATTTGCCATGCAGCAACTATATCTATTTTTTTGTCCATATAAATGAGAGAAAAGTGATACTCAAAAACCAGGAGAAAACCATATATATTATTTCAAGTGATCTTTTGCACGATTCGCTTCAGGGAAATTACTAGAACAGATACAACAATCAGAATATATATGAATATTTATTTAAAGAGAAACCATTTACTACATGTGTATGATATAGTCCAAAAGTAAAACTCACACTGAGCTTTTAAATGAAGTAGTCTTCTAGCTCTTCTTCAGTGTAACTCTTTATAGAGGCCAGTCAAAATGTAATTTGTGAGAAAATATTAAGTAATAACAATTAATGTCAAGGTTGTGTTTTTAAAGCTGTCTCGTAAAAAGTTATTGTCTATTTGAAATATAAAAATGAAAATTAACAATGAAAATTCTCTAATTTTGCTTTAACTGTTTCACATAATTGCTGAAAGGTACTGGGATTTTTGTATCTACTGCTTATATATCTCTGATATCTACTACTGCTTATATACCTTACTGCACTGTGTAGGAAGAAGTATCAAAATACTTCAGATTTTTTTTTCTTTTTTAATATATGTATTTGGATATATTCTTACTCTTACTCAGATATAAGTATCTGTTCTAGTAAGTAATTTCCCACACATAATTATACATTAAAGTAGACTCTAGATCTTCTTCTTTATCAGCCTTCAGTCTTGCTTATTTGTTTAAAAGTTGAGCTGAAGTCACTCCAGGCATGGTGAACCAGTACACTTTATGCCTTCCTTGCAAAGATGTTTCTCAGCTAATTGATGATCAGTGTGTGTATTGGTACATGTTGTTCTTCTTCCTTAGGATTTGATTTTTTGTTTGTTTGTTTGTTTGTGGGACCTTTATGTAGTTCCTGTCTGCATATTCCTCCAGATTTTCAAGTTGCCCTTCGAATGGCAACTCAGACTGAAGGTAGTCTGTCCTGTCATCCTGGTTGTCAATGAAAATAATTAAGAAAATAATAGTAATAATAATAATAAAATTGGCTCCATCATCTGCCACTAGTGAATGATGGCAAGCCAAACCAGTAAAGGCTGACATGAAATTTTTCCATATTGTTTGCTATCAGGTCTTTCCATTCAGTCTGTTCCTTTACCCTTATCTTCGTTTTATTGATGCTACAATATGTTTTACTGATGTTACAATGTTGATGTTACAGTACGATGTTTTCTTATTGACCAGAATTTCCCTCACAAAATTCACATGTGCAGGTGTTTTTTGGCTGCACATGTGAACACTGAATGTTCCCCTGGTGTCCTGGCATTACTTTTACTTTTACTTTTCTTTTTTTTTTTTTTTTTTTAATATATTTTTAATGCTTTTTATGTTTATCTTTTGATGGAAGCATTGTTCACCTGTATAGGCATCTTGTATCTTTTTTTTTCCTTACCTGCCATTTTTGGAATATTGGAATAGACTTATCAGCACAGAGGAGGTGATCTTTGAGAATCAACCAGCTGTGTGTGATTTATATTCGTGATCTATGTTAACTGTTAGCTAAAAGACAACTTTTTCAGATTTTCTAAAAACAGTTTTTTGTCTTGACTCAAAATATATTTTATAATATGCATTGAATAATGATACACAGTGGCAGTATGAAGAGAAAAGAACTATTTAAAAATACTGATTTCTCTGCAAGTGATGACAAATTATAATCAGCTGAGATCACATGCAGAGTAACAACCTCCTTAACTGAATTAAAGCTGTCTACATAAATCACTCTAAAAGTAATGCCCCCTACTTATTTCCATGGAAACTACAGCAGATATAAGGAGCAGCACAACACAGTTTGATAGGTAACATTCTCAGCTATGAAATACTATTGTTCAATATAGCCACCACTATTAGTTATGTTTTTGTCAGTGATGAGCAAGAGCCTTTATGCTACACTCCTGTCTTCAAGGCAGTCAAGAACATGGCTTGTCTGTCATTGCCACTGCTGAAATGCTCCACCTACCTCCCCATTGTGCTCATATCCACTGTTTGGTCTCCATAAACATCTTTTCAGTATGGAAGAATTCAGTGACACACCTTTTCTTCATGCACACCTCTAAGCCAGATGCCATTTTTTCGTACTGCCCCTCTGCTACCATCTGTGCCACAGTAACAAAATGTAACAGAATGTTAATAGGAAGGTTCAGCCTCTACTGTCATACCGCCAACATCTGCTTCTAATGTCATAGGCCAAAGTAATAAAACAGGAGGCATTAAATTCAGAGCAGTCCTCATATAAATGCTTTCACCAAGCTTAGGCATTCTGAAAATGGATTAGATGATTCTGGAAATAGGGGAAAAAGTATGGATATCAGAAATAGCTGTAAACAACATCCTTGATCGTAGAATCAAATTACTGAGAACATAAAATTTCATTAATCAGTTTTAAATAATGTGGTGATTCCTTTTTTTTTTTTTCTTCTTCTTGAAGTGCATGGGAAGAGTAGGAAAAGGAAGAATTATATTTTCTTAACCTGATACATCATTATCCCATCTTATTTTTGTTATTTTTATTGAATTCCAAACAAATTGCTTAGTGTTTATATAATGTTTACTAAGTGTGAAAAAGGACAAAATATTTGCTGAGAAGTTTATTATTAAAGTAGTTGCTGTGTGGTTTAAAGTTTGTGAATTTTCTGATCTTTAGCACGCACTAAACTCATAGTTAGGTGCTCTATACACAGATAACCTTACTGTGTTATTTTGACTCAAAGAGGCTGAGAAGAGCTAGAATCTTCTCTGTGCTGAATTGTGGATAAGCAGGTGCAGTGTGAGTTTTTTTTCAGGATAACAACTCTTGCATAAAAATGCTCATATCAGGGAGTGTCTGATGGTAATAACTCACAAGGAATACTGTACAGGTGTTATGTGTGAATTTAGCAATTATTTATTAGACATTTCACGTTCAAATCAAATTCCAAAATTTCTATTCTCCCCAGATTGTTTAGATTCATGGATATATCTGCTGATAATGGTATGGCAGAAAAATCTTCATGCTTAAGGACAAAGACCCTAGCTTTTCGTTTGTTAGTTTGTTTCTTTTTATTAAGAACAAAAATTTTATCATACTTCTCTGAACTTCAAAGTGTTTTTGTTTTTTTCAGTAAGGCTTTTCAATCAGTAGGAGTATTTCTGATCCCTCCTTGAATTTCTTCAAGCTACTAAACTTTATCAGAAATTTTATGTCATTACTGCCATTCGTCTCTGGTCTTGGCTTTGTGTAATCTGCAATTATGGCTATTGCAAAAGAATTTTGTGCCTGGTTGCTTTGTGATATTTTTTATTTCCCCTGAAGATTTTTTTCTTCCTTAATTTATCAAAAATAAAGATCTGTAAATTATCTGAACATGTTCTGAATGGAAAATATATATATATATATTTTCATTTAAAATGATTTCCACAGCAGGACAGCTACTAATGTCTTTATTCAAAATTTATCAGATGAAAACTTATTTTCAATTCTGCTGAAGTCTCTACACTTCAAAGCTATTTTTATCTCAGAATGACTTCTATCAGTTTGAATGCTGCTCAGGAACCTTCTTAGTTATAATTCAGATCAACTTTTGGATTCACAACATTTTCAGGGATTTTATTATTATTATTATAATTATTGAGCTTTTTGAGAAATGGGGATCCAATATTGATTTTATGCATAATTGATTTTATTTGCACATTTGTCCTAGTTGCTTCAATAATAGAAAATTCATTATTTTAAGAAATTCCTGAATTTATAAGAGATAGTGAATCAGTAGAACTATTATTTTTGGTGATGGTTAACTTTTTTAAGACTCTTTTGTGGCCTCAAATGTTAACATGATGCATAGATTCTGTTTTTTCTTCATTAAGTGCACGTTACATTGCAAGTATGGGCTGGCTCTGAAAACAGAACAAGGCCTGATAGGAAAAAACGAAATTATATCCAAGTTGCAGCCTAAAATAATTCTATCAATACTGAACTCACGTGGTACATTTTTATGCCACAGTTAAGTTTATTGACAACCCTATAACATGGATTTACAATTCTATATTATAGGGTCTCTGTTCCTATTTAGCAGAATTACACTGTAAGTAGAGCACAGGTTATATTTTGAAGTTATTTCTGCTCCTCCACTGTCCTCAAATGCAGCTACTTAATTAGAAAAAGTTCTGTCTTTGTGGTGCTAATAGGTACCCCATTATCACATAGTGTGTTCATTAACAGCTTATTCTACAATAGTTTTTGGTTAATAGGATATAGCTGAGTAGTAGAGAGAAAGACTCTCCTTCAAGCTGTGCTTGTGTTGAGAGTTCCCAACGATGAGAAGAGATGCTGGAGTAATGTGGTACTATGGTTCTGAAAAATGCAATGAGAAAAATTCCAAAATGAATACAGCTGGAAGATTCCTGAAAGTAGCAGAGTAGTGTATCTTAAATATAAGACAGCCTTTTGTGGAAACTGGATAGAATGGGTCTTTCCTCCCCATAAGTCAAAGAAAGCTGCTGAATTGGAAAGAAAGACTCAAAGCGAGGACATCTCTTCCTCCATTATGGTGGTGAAGGAAGAATTACTTTTGAGGTATTTTATTTAATGTCTTAACCAGGAGATCCAAGTTTTTTTTTCTGTTTACAAATTTGTCTTCTTCACTATCACTTTTTCTAACGTTCTTTGAAACAATATAAATGCAGATTTTCTAAACATTTTACTGCTTTCTTTTACATTTGTTCTTGTTATTGTCTTTATTGTTATTATTATTGTCTTTATTAGGTTCATATTATGCAAAACAAGGGGACTTGGTGAATATCACAGGCTTGTGGCTGACTCATAGCCCCATCACTTGTGCATGCAAAATTTTATTTGTTCAGTGCTGCTTAGATCACTGAAACATAAAACTCTTGATGACTAACATAGAACAGAATTTTTAAGTAGCGCATGTAGAGGAAGCATTCTCCCTGACTATAAATCTACTTGAAAATTGAAAATCTTGTGTACACTGGAAGAAAATAAAGAACTTGGTTATGGTAAGTGGACTCTTTCAAACTTCTGTCAGTAAATGTGTTTTTAATCTGAGTCACAGAAAAACAGGAAACTTTTTCAAAAGCATGCTAGCTAGGAATTTCTCTCTCTCTCTCTTTTTTTTTTTTTTTTCCCCCAGGGTTTCTATTCTAAAAAATAAATAACTAAATGACTGAAAGTCATTTTCTTAACTAACCTAAGGCTGAAACTCTCTTTTTACTTTCTCATAAAAAAAACTTTCCAAGGGTTATTGTGGTTTAAAAGATTTTGCTGGGACAAGCTTGATTCTAGAATATATCTTTTATAGACTATTTTTAACTCCAGACTATGTACTATTATCTAAAATAAATGCAAAGTCTTTCCACTTTTGTTTTCCTAAGGAGACTTTACATTTTCTTAATTTGTTTTCTGTTTTCTAATTTTATTTCCATTTTTCTTATCGATACTTGTATATATAACAGAAATATGAATGCTGGCTTCAAGAGTAACCTGTTTCTAGTTCAAAGTAACTTAATATTATTCATTGTTTATCAGTTTAGCATTGCTCCAAAAACAGAGAGAAAGATCAAAGACGAAATCATGAGAGCTTAAAACATTTCCTGTTAGAAGTAATTTAAAAGATAGTACAGGCTGATAAAGAAACATTAAAAGTATGCCATACAAGAACATTAATGTGCTTCTGCAGTCAACAGAAATAACTGTAACAAGACCCTTGCTACTGAGAGAAAATGCTACCAAATTTTGTGTGCACAATACAGAAACCTTTATTCCTTTATTTCTGTTAAACTGAACCTGCCAGAAGAAATGCATTTTAAATAGTATCTATTTGACAATTTCTTATGAATTAAAGTCTTATTGCATTGTCTTTTTTTATGTGGTAGTTGCTTATTTCTTCATTATTTGATATTTAACAGTTAATGCTCAAGTTCTCTATGTAGGAAGGTAGTTGATTCAACTCACAAGTTATAAATGCAGATTTTCAGAAGATTAAACATTAGGTTAAAAAGCATGACAAAACCCCCCTCAAATGATCATGATCTGGATTCACTGAAGATAGATTTATTAGATAAGATGATGTGTGCAGTATACATTAGATATAAACTTACTTCTACTAGCCTAAGCAAAAATCTAAAGTCTGAAGCTGCAGGACTACTATTTCATAATTTTGGGAGAAAAAAAGAAGAGAAAACTTATTATTTTGCTGATTAGCTAAGCATCACTTTTTAAATGGAATCTCTAAAGGAATTTTTTTAGTGGAGGAATGTTATTGAAAAATGAGTTTTAAGTTTACAGAATAAGATGCTGTTCTCCAATGTAGCTTTTTAAAATATGATTCTGATTTGAAATTAGCCCAGTGTAAGATTAGATTTCAGTACAGGACTGACAGAAGTTAAAAGAGATTTTTAATAATTTGTGGTGGAGGTAGCAAATGCATATTGATGATCCTGAGAAATGCCACTATGACTGAGATTTGAAGAATGATGAATCATTCTCTTTTCAGAACTTTAGAGAGTAGTGGCATAGTTAGGTAACTTTTTCCATGTACTTAAAAATGCTGGTTGCATTTTTGGTGATTTTTTTTTTTTAATAAGTCATTGTTAGAATATTCTAGCTTTAGATTACAGTAAAGCCCTGAATCTAAAGTAGCCTGGTTTGTTTTTTGCTGTGCTGCTCTTTTGTTTCTATCTTTTTTTTTTCTTTTTACCTCATGAATGAAGTAAATAGAATGAAAAATTTTAAATTTCATGGTGGTGTATTTCAAAGACTATTGAATGTGTCATGAGATTCATTTTCTTAGTAAAGATTTCAATTATGTTTTCAATTTTAATTCCTTTCTGTAGCATCTCTTAGTTTCATTGTAATAATGTTCATTATCAGCTTTCAAACATATAGAACAACTTATTTCCACAGAAATAACAAAATCTGTGGCTGTTGAACATCTATGAAAACTAAATTATATCTAATCGTTAAAAAGAACTTTTAATTTTATATAATATTCACAAGACACCTGATGCAGCAGCCATGATTTAATATCCTTTGTCTTACATGTCTGATTACACAAAATCCTTTCAGTCACGCTCAGGTTGAATTACCTCTTAATCAGAAGTATTCCTCTGCTTTACTCTAACATCATTTTTTCCCATTTTTTTAATTCTAATGTTTCCTAGGAATGATCTCACTTCTTGGTTAGTACGTAATTCTATTTGTTTGTTTGTTTGTTTGTTTGTTTGTTTGTTTATTCTGATATGTAGTATTTTGTCATTTTTTCAGTAAGCAACTATTCAATTCCCAGTAGTGAATACTTTGCAGTATGATGAAGAACTGTTGAAATGAATATCTGAAATAGGAAAAACTTTCACGTCTCTCTCAGCAGACCTACACTTACATTAAATTATTGACCTTGTTCTATTACTCTGTGATGTTATCTATACCTAATATATTCTGGCAGGAAAAAAAAAAAAAAAGAAAGAGAAAATTTAAATTTCAAGCTGTGAAATATCTGGAGTATATTAAAATAATTTCTTAAAAAAAAAAAAATAGCCCAAAGGGAGGTCTTTAACCTGGTATTTCATGGTCTCCTTGGCAGGCGGATAAAAAGGATTATTTTAAATATCAGTTTATTTTCACTGGAAAGTGGTAAGTGTAAGTTTAATTTTAGGTTTTTTTTAATAACAAATATGGAAAAGCATGTTGCTATACCTCAGGTTTAAGTGAAATTCAACTGAAAAAAAGAACGAAAGCAGATATCTTTTAAAATGATCTAACAAATGCAAATATTTAAATATTTTTAAACAATTTTTAAATTTAAAATGTTTTATTAATGTTTGGGACAAAGATTTGATTTTTTGTTTCTCTCATCCCATTTTCCATGTTAGCAGAAGCAAAACAGGTTTGCATAGTGATGCATAAGAGAGAAGGAAACAGGAAATATTTACAGCATTTATTATCACAGAAAATCTCTTTCTTATATTAATCATAAAAGTAAAAGAAAAAAAAGCACAATGATTTTCAGTAGATATTATTGTGTTTTGTTTGACTTTTACAAAGAAATGGAATAGTGGGTAGGGTTCAGGGTAAGGATTTCTGTTTTGTTTAGCTTAACTTAAAGGTGGAACTTAAAGTCATTTATCAAAATCAGACCAAATTTCCCATCTTCAAAATCAGCTCCTTTCCACAGTATTATTTTTGGCCTTGATAAACAAGAGGCAGTCAGCACTGTTTAACAGTCTAAACGTGTTTTTATTGACCCAGTGAGAAATACTGAGCTATCTGACATCTGAAAATTCAAGGTACATGTGTCTTAATTTTAAGTGTTTGTATCCTTACATCTCTCTTCTGCTTGCCCTGGCTAGATTGGTTTCTTCAAAAAGATGTTATTTAACATGATAGGAATGGTGAAAGTGAGTTTATTGGTTCTGTACTTCTATAATTCTGTAATTTGAGTTGCATTACATGAGCTCCTGTGATGACAGAACTACACATTATTTAAAAGGTCCTGTACCTTCCCAGGTGATAACATACAAGCTCATTAAGCATACTTTTCTGGTGAAATGATTCTTTTTCAATCTCAGAGTAGATTCAGACTTACTGTTTGGAACACAAGTAGTTATTACAATATTCAAAAGCCATATACATAGAATTGACTCATAATGACTCGTGCTTCCCTACACAGAATAGTAAAGAGTAAAATGAAACTGTAGCAAAGAGGCTGAGACAGAAGAAAACAGAGCCTGAATTTCTTAGAAATGGACATGTAGACAGATATGTTGGGACCCGCACTGAAATGATGTAGAAAGTTTCAGTGTAACTTTTTAAAAGATGGAAAGTTGCTTTTATTTTGAAGCAAAATTGATTTCATTTATTCACAGTCACAATCAAAACCATAAACTCACAAGAACCAAAATAAGAATGTCTGTTCATCAGGCAGGCTGGAAAGTGTTTTAATTTCTCTGAAACGTGAAAGCTGATAAGCAAAAAATTAGAAGTCCATCCTTGAAGACAGAGAGGGGAGAAAGCTAACATTAAAATTGATAAATACTTGATATTTTTATGCCTGTATTGAATTATTATTGGTGCTTCCCTTTAAAGAGGGGGGAGATATGAGAAGAGCGTAACTATAATCCTCAAAGAATCCACATCCAGTTTTGCTGTGAGATAAATCATGTTTTACTCAAAATATCACATCCATGCTCATTAACTTGTTCATTGTAATGTGTATACAGCAATAAAGTATATTATTTAAGTAAAAATCTGTTCCTGACAAATTGACAAATGTAATTTAGAAGCTGTCTTTGCAATTATCTGAGCCACGATACAAAGAGATATTTCACCCGAACACCCCTAGTAGCTAGAGTATATGAATATTGTATTAGAAGTCTAGAAATCTCTGTTAATAATGAGTATCTTCAATATCTGTGAACAGCTTAAAATAATAATAATAATAATAAAAAGTAGATACTAGGTTATCTCAAATAACTCGGTCAAAATTTCCAATTGATCAGTTGCTCTAACTGAAAATACTGTATCAGGAGTCTTCCACCTATCAGGTAGTTAAGGAAAGGAACTGTGCCTTCTGATCTTGGAGTTTTTGCAGGGATGGTGGGAAAGATACTCATGGGAACCACAGCTTCCTCAGTGAGAGAATATTGCTGTGGTTTTCTTGTAGATAATTCTTGTTTTGAGTGACTCTTACTTGAATGAGGTGAAGACTCTTAACGTCCCTGTAGTGATCTAACAGAATATTTTCTTAATTCAGGAATGATCGGGTAACTACTTGCGATAGTAAGATGAGATGCATGGTAGAGGTCAAATTAGAGTTCAAATTACTAGCTAATTGAAATAACATACAAAATGCATTGTTTAAAGCAGGTAGCTACCAGATTGCAGCAGAAAAAATGGTCTTTATTGTTTTTGACACACTCGAACCCTGATGAAAACTTGATCATACTCTTAATAATTATGCTAAAATGTAAATAATCTGTCGGCAATAAAGTTTGATTTCTTTATTTATTGTAAGCAGACTTTACCACGCACAACTACATAAAGACAAACTTGCATTGCTGGATGGAAATTTCCATTATGGCAACTGACCTGCACTGATCAAGGAAGATCTGTATTAAACAGGTTTTCAGTAAAGAAGGCCTTAAAGTTATATTCTTTGTCTCTGCAGCTTAATGAAGAAGTGAGACTGAATTTCACATTACAACTTGTAATACTTCTACATGGTTACTTTTCAGGGATAATTTTTGTATCTAATGGCATTCATGAAATATAGATGTGGATATGATAACTCTTGACTTCTGTTCTTGATTATCTTTTAAATAACCATAATGTTAAGAAAGCATAAAATCAATTGCTTTACTATTTATCTATCAAAATGATCAGTTATTTTTTTATGTTTTCACATATATAATCTTAATACCTGGAATTAAGAGTATTTTGTAACTTTTGGCTTTTCTCAACATACATGAACAAGTGTTTTTTGCAGGAGCACATCTGCTTACTGCATATGTTTTGTTCTCTCTTTCAATATACTTTCTATTCTTCCTTCACCTCTTTCCTGTCTGTCTTTACTTTTTATATATATATGTGTGTGTATATATACATATGATTTTATATTTTATTTTTAAGAAAACAAGTAAGAAGATCAACTAAATGATTTTTTTCCATTTACTACTTCTGTTCAGGATTTGCAGTGGAGATAAAGTTTATAACAGTCACATCATCTAAGCAAATTAGCTGCCAGAAGGCGAATCTTTATCTTTTTTTCTCTAACTAGTGATGCAGAAGATGCTCTTCATTATAATTGTCAAGAAGGGAGTGGTTTCTTTCTCTACTAAGTAGAGAAGATATTTGCTAAGATCTTTAAAGTATCTATATGCCTGAACTAAGATAATTTGTATTCATCCTTCAACAGTTTTAGAGGCAGCACTAGGTATTGTACCACTTTCTCAAGCTCTGCTGTAGCACAGAGTAGGGAGGGTGGAAGAAGGAACAGAGAGAACTGAAACACTGGATCACTGATCATTCATTGCATAACTGCTAATACATACATTACATGTTTTTGGCTGCTATTGGAGTTCTCTGTGAGAACTGCCTTAAAGACAGGAAGTTGAATAAGGTTTGAATCCCTCCCCCTCAATGGAGCTTTAGTTCAGAATCTTGTTTACCTTAGCACAATACTATATTTCAATTCAACAAGTGCATCACATGCTCAGCAGAGCCCTCAAAGCAAATCACGAATAGTGTGGATAGGAAAAGGCCACATCACCTGGAGGAAAGCCAAAGAACAGCTTCTGATCTTGTTTTTGCTTATCAGTGTAGATATAGAAGAAAAATTATTTCCTTCTTTCTCTCTTTGATTATTGTGTACAGATACACAGTCATAGCCTGGCAAGCATGATCACAGTCCCAACACATTCAAAAATGTCTTTTAGAGTTAAAAGTCAACTCTGTCTTCTAGCTTAATTTATACTTTAGGTACGTCGTAACAGAATTGCTTAATAATGAGGGGTTTTCATTGTTTGGATTTGTACATTTAAACAGGTATTTTTTTTTTTTCTTTTTGTGAAATAATTGATGTTTTGAGCATAATATTTTAATATATATAAGTTCTGAATTTATTTATTTATTTATTTTTCCTAAGACTGGTAGAAACATAACATGAAAAGAAATTCAGCTTTCTGCAAGAAATGCTTTCCTAAGTACAAAAGTCCTGCAGGGAGCTACTGAAGTGTCCAGGCATAAGGGAACCTATGAAGAGTGGAACCACAGCTAGTAAATGTAAAATAAAATTAAGAATAGAACCATAATCTTGTTATACAATAGAAAAGTTTGTGAAACACTAATATCCATTTATTGTTAGAAAAATGTTGCTACACTGGCAGAATAGGTCCAACGAGTTTGTTCTTTTGACTATAATATATTGAAATTATTTCAGAAAGTAAGTCCTTCACATACAGAAACTTGTGACATGTCTCTCGACTTTTATAGATCTCTCCAATACAAACTTAAACAATTTTAAAAAGTTGACATCAATGTTTCTTATCACCTTCACTGGATTTTTCAAATGGGTAAAAGCAAATTTTACTGGAGATTCATTGTGGCCTGACAAATTTTTGAACCTAACACAAATCTTTTGCTTGTCTTCATTGGTGAAGGGTGATTAAGATAGAAAAAGTAACAAAAATAAGAATATTTAGTCTCTTTTTTTGTGTGTGTGTGATATATTTCAACTACAAATATCAGAGAAATTAAACATATGTTTTGATGCAATGTATATTTTCTATTTGGTATTGAAGTCCTAAAAGGATTAAACAGATCACGTTCAGAATTTTGTGATTTCAGCTGGCTTTGACTCAACTTTCGTATTGTAATTTCTAGCCCTATGCTTAGAACGTTTTTGCAAAACAGACTAATTCCTTATTTTTTTGAATATATTTATACCACTAAGAGCCCACCGCAAAATTTTAATTCTGGCCCTTCTAACACAAAATCACTGAGACTTCACTGTTATTTGCATAATCTAGATGTGTGATAATTAAGCATTATATTTAAATTGTCTTATGAACTCCTCAAATTTCCTAACAATTAAATCCAGTATTTCAGCTTCACTTTTAGAAAAATATAGTAATTTATCTTAACTTATATAGTATGCATGTTGTATTTTTAACATGAGGTAGCACAGTTTATCTCACCGTTTCCCACTCCAGGTGACTGTGGCTGCATGAGTGGTCATTTCTAATTGAATAATGAATTAGTTCTGCGAAGTAAGTCTTCCTGAAAGTCTTTTATCCCTGTGTGATGTTCAACTCTGTTGCCAATTGAATTATACATTATAGTTCAATATGTCCTTGTTTGTTTGTTTTAATTTTCACCTTGCATCACAAGTTGGTCTGTTGTTTTTCTGGTTTTGTTTTTTTTTTTTTTTTTTTGTCCCCCCTACTTTTTTCTCTTCCATGAATTTGTACCAGATTATAATTTTTAGTTAAAAAGATACATGTGCTTTAAAATTTAAGGAATATATTTCCTCAATATTTGCTTCAGGAGTGCCCGAAGAATCTTTGATTTTTCTAAGATATGTAAATTCTAAATGTGCCTGTACGCACCTGCACAGACTCTACATATCTGCTCTTTAAATAATAAAACTGGATGCAATATCTTCTAAATGCTCAACAATATTTTTGAACACTGATAAATAACTTAAGAACTCCTGAACAAAAGTCGAATTTGCTCTCCAGCAGTTTTTTCACATTTTTCTGACTTTAAAACACAAACTGCATTATGAAATTAAACGTAAGTTTCAAGTACCTGAAATGTTGTTCATTTGTTTGTTTATGTTTATACTGTCTACTTCAGATATGTGAAATCTAACTAGCCTACTTTTATTCACCTAATAATGTTAGCAAGTGAGGTCAGGAAACCTTTTTGTAAGAAGAAACAGAAGTCTAGTATGTCTTTAATATCATAAATAATATTGTTGATGAAGCTGCTTGCCAATGCTCTTTTCTCTGGACATGTTGTTTAGAAATTTGCAGTCTTGATCTTGTAATGGAGTGATAATTTAAGGTGGTGATAAAAAATGAAAAGAGACAGTCTTACCTTAGGTGAGATAGCAAATGGTTTTTCTGATTTGATCTAAACTAAGGAAAATTATAAGATAGTTCAGATTTGATTCACTGATAGAATAAATTTTAATAGATTATCTGCATATTGTTATTTAACATATTTCAAATATCTATTTCCATTTGTTTTGTTATATTTTATGGCCTTGATACTCATCAACCTTGAATTGATTCCAGTTGAATTTATAAAACTTTGTTGCATTTGGAAAATATTATATGTCTTGATTTAATATAGATTACATTGTTCAGGAAGCGTATAAATGTAGAAAGAAGTATATATTTTGTTAACATGCTCTTTAGTAAGATCTTCAAAATATCCAAGTGATCTAGATTAAACTTCTGTATAAGTGCTTTAAGACTATAAAGTTCAAATTTTGTTCTTGTGAAACCCTGAATCAGAATGTAAGTAATAGCCTCCAATTGAATGAGGAAAGCATTTTCTATAATAATCTTTCATTTTTGCTCATCAACAACGATTTTCTGATGATATCTGTAAGTTAAAAAAAAAGAAAGATAATGAATCTTGCACTAACTCTAAAGATCAAAAACGGATTAAAATACAGGTCAAAATTAAGAATTAGTGTAGCTAAGAACTAAAATTACATATCACATATGAAAATATTTATTTCATATGACTTTTTTTTTTTTTTCTTAAGGATGGAGTTAATAAATAGCTTATTTCCTCATCAACTTTTACTTAAAAATGGATAGTTTTGATCATGTAACTAAAGATTTCCTGAAAACAACTGTCCTTCAAATGACTTTTTACCTTTCCCCTCTAGCAATTCCCTGTGTCAGTTTTTTCTCTCCATGCTTTGAGATATGAAATCAGAAATAGAAATTAGAATATATTCCTGATGACTCTTTGTTTTCTTTCTTTTTTGTTTCTTACATTTCCATCTGATTCTATATAAATTGTTATATATGAATTAAAATTTATTTTTTTCAATAGTTTTTCATTTATGTGATCATAATTTTTGAACTGTGTTTGAATTGTTGGACTCTGTGCTGAAGAAGGCAAAAGGAGGACTCTTAGAAACTCATGCAAATGCACACTTTCAGAACATTTATTCACGACGACATGCTAGTTGATTCAGCAACAAACCACAAACAACCACAACTCCAGTTGAAACACCATTCCTGAATAATTTTGCAAAATTATTCATCTGAGCAGACATACTGTTGGTAGATATTATACAAACACTCTTCCTTGATTTCTTCTTTAATTTGCCAGGCCAGTACCAGGTTCAGGACAGTGATATATGAAGTTCTGTAACTTCCATACTATTTTTTCTTGATATTGGAATTAGATATGTTCAGTGTTACCTGATTCAATTTCCTACTGCAAGTTTCAGTGATATGAAAACAGTAATACAAAAAAAGGAAAACTCTTCTTTATTACTTTAACGTAGTAGAATTAAGCAACAATAAATTCTGACACAATACAATATATCAGTTATACTATAGATCAGTGAGAATGAAACAGAAGATTTTGTATTTGGCAACCAGTTTATTTGTGTATCTTCTCTGATTCATATTCATGAATATATCTGTGAATAAAATATTATTTTCCTTCCATTTATATATCTTTGAAAATAAATTGTCAGCCTGGATATGATACTTGGTGATGATTATATCTCTTCATGTCATTTACTGTTACCAGAAGTTTACAAAATTCACACCTACTCTTTTGGCCTAAACCTGCACAGTACACATTTACCTCTGGTTTTGAACACTTCTGAGAGGCAGAGGATCTCCTCAGATAATTATACACATACTTTCTGGATTGATCCAAACATCATGATCTCTTTGACTTTCAGATTTTCATCTGCACAGTAGAACATAGGGACCTCTCTAACTCTTTACATTTTGTCTATTTCAGCTAGTTCACAGAAAGAAAACATAAAAAGACAAACAGCAAAACAAAGAAACTAATCAAACCAACCAACTGAAACAAACTACCAGGACATCAATATCAGCTGTATGATAAAACAGTAGGCCAACTAGCAAGGAGCATCTGACTGCTTTCTTTGTTTGCACTAGAGATATCAAAATGGGCACATGTACTTAAGGAAACACAGATCTTTGTTGCTTGCTTTGAGTGATTGTCTTTTGTATATTGAATTTCAGTTTTCTTATAATATGTCTAGAAAGAAACATAGTTTTAAGATTATTATAATCCTTCTCTATGTCCTCTTACCCTTGTGATCCATATCTGTGATCTCTTAAGTTTAATGTATTACTCATCTATTACCAGCTCTATTTTAACTTCCTCTCCAGTTAACTCTGCAAATAAAAGACTTCTAGCTGTTTTAATTTTCTCTTCTGACAGCAAAAGACATATCTACATTATTAAAATGCCAGATATCTTTATAACCATTATCAATTACGGTAATTAATAGAAAATGGCTGTAGAATTTGGAAGGGAAAAAGCATTATTCTAAATCTTTGTTAATTCCTAATGGTCTATAAGCTACTGTTTCTCCCACACCCCACTTATTATTTGCCCTTTCATTTATTCACTGTTAATAAATATGCTTTAGCAAAGTTGATACATAATTGCAGAGTACATCAGTTCAAAGTACAGAACTACTGGCCCTGTACTTCTCAAGTAGAGAAGAAAAGGAAATTTTCTTTCATAAAGAAAATTGCACTAATTAAGAATCTAAAGGGATGCGACCTACACAGTGATTATATACATATATATTTTATTAACCAAGACTACAGACCACGGATCTACAATGCAATATGACTGCTCTGAAAGTAATGCCTCTTATTTTATTATGTCAGCCCATGATTTCAGAGGTGGGTGTTGGTGGTATGAAAGTAGTGATATATTCCATTGAATTCTTTTGCCATGAGGTGCAGGTAACAGAAGAGGACCAGTCTGACAGAACGGCGTCTGATGTGAAAGAGAGTATGAAGTAAAAATGTGTCAATGAATTCCTCCATGAGGAAAAAATGCCCCCATTGACATCTACCAATGCTTGCTAAACATTTATGGAGACCAGTCAGTAGAATGAGCCCAGTGAGGTGATGGGTAGTGTATTTCATCAGTGGTATCTGTGGACCACTGCTGCAGGTGCAGATTTTTACAAGTAGGACATTCAGGCTCTTGTTCATTGCTGTTGACAATGTATAACGGTGATTATTTTGAAAGGTAGAGTTTTGTTGCTAAGAATTTGCTCTATCAAATAGATAGAGCTCTTTGTTGTGTTCTTTAGTGTGTTCTTTCTATCTTTTGTACTTTCTATGCAAATAAATAGGAGTCACTACTTTCAGAGCAGCCTACATGTTTTAAAAGTCAGAATATTCCTTGTGTTTCTCCTCCTTCTGAATGGAAGTTCAGTGTCTTGTGTCAAGAAGGTATTTACCATGTGTGGAGCTTTGTTAGTATTAATTGCAGGATTTTCATGACTTCACATCCTTGCTATCTAATGTGAATCACAGAATGGCCAGGGTTGGAAGGGACCTCAAGGATCATGAATCTCCTACCCCCCTGCCACATGCAGGGCCACCAACCTCCACGTTTAATGCTAAACCAGGCTGCCCAGGGCCCCATTCAACCTGGCCTTGAACACCTGCAAGGATGGGCATCCGCAACCTCTCTGGGCAGCCTGTTCCAGTACCTCACCACTCTCTGGGTAAAGAATTTCCCCCTGATGTCTGACCTATATCTTCCCTCCCTCAACTTAAAACCATTTCCCCTCATCCTACACATATCAACCCTTTCAAAGGGTTGATTCCCCTCCCCTCTGTAGGCTCCCTTTAGGTATTGAAAGGCTGCAATGAGGTCACTCTGCAGCCTTCTTTTCTCCAGGCTGAACAAGCCCAGCTCCCTCAGCCTGTCCTCATAGGGGAGGTGCTCCAGTCCCCTGATCATCCTAGTGGCCCTCCTCTGGACCCTCTCCAACAGCTCATTTTCATATGGGTATGTCAATATTGTTTTAGCAATAATTAATTATGAAACAAACTGTGAATTACTGCTTTCGGGACTGAATTCATAAATATAAATATGAAAATACAGAAGACCTTCAAAAAGTATACCTATTCAAATGTCAAAGGATTTCAAAGGGAAGATCCTTAGTTTAAGATTAATATTCTCTTAAGAATACTGTAAAATAAACCAATTATTTGCATTTAATTACCTGGATATTTTTTCTCATTAGAATTTTTCTTCAAATTTTCAAATCTGAGAGCTTTTATAAGTCCAAGTTTCTTTTCTCTCTCTCTCTCTCTCTCTCTGTTTTGGTGTAGGAGAGAGAACACTTGATACATGATTGAACATATGTGTAAAAACAAGGGCACTTGAAAATCAGGGAAAGTCTCTCCCAATTTGTATGAAGAATAGCACAGCTCTTCATCTGGGGTTCATGCTTAGGACTATTTCTGACCTAAAGATTTAATGCAATAGCCAGAAGTGAATAAACATGCTTTTCTATCCATATATTTTTTTTCAAATTTTCATACACAGAAGCTTATAGAATATGTTTTCAGATGTCTTTAATTGCTCACGAGATGTCCAAAAGACATAGTAGGCAATATTATTAAAAACAAAAGAAAATTACCTTTGCAGTGGTGAAACCTTGAATAGCTTTATTTTCTTTCAAAATTTTTCAATAAAATTCAGTGATTTCTAATTATCGTTATATTGATGTATGTACAATTTCATTACAACTCAACTGTCTGTCTGGTCCCACCAGTATACTTTATCAAACCATACAACCGGAAAATTTACATAATTACAAATAGTGAACTATTCCTATGCATAGAAGTATTTCTAAACCGTATTTCTATTTTGATTTTGAACTTCATCTCAGTTTGGACAATCTTCCTTACATCACCTCTAAAAAATTACTATATGTCCTTTTTAGAAAATTTAACTAAAAGCTTTTTGATGATACTCCTGAGGGATATTTCAAATACCAAGCAATCAAAAAATTAGAAATCATAAACACTTAGATGGTCTCATGAGATCATCCAGTGATGCTGGTTTAATTGATATGACACAGAATAGAATGGGAAAGATCGTATGTTGCTGATTTAGAGGACTCCAAAAGTGATAAGAACAAAGCTAGTCTATTATGTTTGCAAAACTGGCTCTTGATGCTTAGTGAGCTAAAAGAAAACATCGTTAAAAAATCTAGTATACTATCCAGTTTGGATCAATGTAATCTTTTTAGTCAAGGCATTTGGCATCTCAAGATGGGCTCCAAGTAAAATACCATTTTTGTTTACAGATCCTCTATCCTCCTCCATTGTTTTCACATTCTCTATAGTTGTTTTCACTTATCAATGAATTTGTTTCCAGAGAGAGAACATAAGTTAGTCATTACAGAGAACTCATTACATACATTTCAGGGGAGGGGGGGGAAGGGAAGAACAAATTTAAAAAAAAAAAAAGAAGAAGCTATCCATTTTCAAGTTACAATGACCTCCATTTAGGGAGATTTGGTAAACTAAATGAAATTTCTATCAAATTATCATTATCATTTTATCTACACTGAAAAAGGACATGATCATGATCATGAAAGTGGACTATCTCTCATATTAGAAGACTGACTTCTATATAGAACATTCATGAAGAGAATAAGTACAAACAATTCATGATATTTTGAAAAATGTTGGTTATTGATTAAAATTTGAGAAAAAAAGAATTTTGATTTCTATTCACTGAAAGATCATTCAGAAGGATGTAGGCTACTGAAGGATTCTTATTATTTAAGATTTTTGACATCACCATTAATTCATTCTTTGAGGCAGGTAACTCATTAATGAAATATTTCCATCTTCTTAACTATTTGATCCACTCCTGTCCTTTTGTGATAAGAATACCTCTACAGCTGTATGTGGTAATTGCTTTTAAATTCAGTGATTTCTGTTATTTTGCATTCTTTTATATTAATAATAAAAATAACAGAAAGAAAAAATAATGACATTTTAAAAATAGCTTTACAAAGAGAAGATATACTACCAAACGTAGCAGTGTGCTACTTAATTTTTCTGTTCCTAGTTAAATTTTGTATAAATTATCCTAGCTGAATAAATATATATAATGGCATAACTTCAATATGATTATTTTTGTGTGTTTGTGACTGTAAATGTATGTTTAAGTTACTAGCAGTTTGCTTTTAATTTATGAAAGTGAAAAGGCAGTCCTCCTTCATAAGAACTTCTTTTATAAGATTCTTCTGGGGTTATTACAGACTATTTCTACACAGTGTGTAAGAAGAATAAGAAATATTTTGATTGGGAGTTTGATTTTTTCCTATATTTACTTTACTGTAGCAATACTTCTTACAACTTTCAGTACCTTTATATTACGCATATAGTAAGTATGATATATATATAAATATAATATTATGCAGTACAAGGTAAAACAAGTATGTCAGAAATTATTTAAACTAGAAGAAAATATTAGGTTATTGAAAATATATATTTTCGTGGACAATAATTTAATCACGGAAGACTTTCTGTGTCCATGACTGAATATTTTGTCATATTTATACAGCCTCTGAGAACAGAACAATGAAAAGAGATAATTTCTGAACTGTAAGTGCTCTAGGAACAAGTTTCTCTCACTCTGATTTGACATGGTGAGTTAGCATGGGTTTCGTTTAGGTCAGGGAATTTTCCTTCAAGACAGTCACTATTCTTCAGGTCTTCTTTCTTCTATGGAACATTTGATCAAAAATAACATTGACACGCGGAAATAATTACCTTCACAGTCTCAACATTGTTTCTTCACTGGAAGGGTCAGATATATCATATCTCATGTACATATCATAGAACAGCACATACTTATAGCCAAACTGCACTTTCCTTTTTCATTCTTTCTCCTGTAGCAGTAGAACTGAAGGGACTCAGAATTCTGATCTTATTTAGCAGTGTAGAAAAAACTAACATGAAAATAAAAACAGCTTTTACAGAAAGAAATTTAAGCAGCTGGCTGTGCATATTGTCAGCTGTAATTCGAACTGACAAAAAGAATCTCAGCTGAAGGAAAAGCTTTAATTTTCAATTGAAATGTGAAGATTGGAGAATAACCAGTGCTCCAACTATTTAGTGTGGCACAATGAACCTGGTTATATCAAAGATATTCTCTAGAACATTAACAAATGATGTACAGCTATTATATTATTAACAGAACAGGAAAAGATGTACAACCACAATTCATAAAAAAAAAGTGAAAAATGATTCAATTAGTTGAATGTTTGCAGTGGAGTATCCTATTGAAATTCTATCTCTTTGAATTCTTTCTACCCTGATGGTTGCATATCAGGCAGTAAAACATTTTTTACATTTCTAATTAACTAAGTAATAGCCACCTGAAATTGTATGTTTTTATATTTCTGGGTTTTTTTTATTATTTTTTTTAGAATTTTTTATATCTTCTTAAGAGCTTACGTACTGTTTTCTCAGAAGTATAAGGTAATAGTTCTATTATTTTTTATAATTCTGTAAAACTAGATTTGAAATAGGTTTATTTTTGAAATATATGACATACAAAGAATTATATCCTTGCATAGTACAGATTTCTCGTTTACACTTCTTAAAGATGACTCATACTATACAAATAATAAAATCTGCAAATTACTCATAACCTCTTCCCTTCTTCTGGTCTATAGAGGTTATTTTAAATATCTACATAGTCAAGCAGCTTTTATTTATTTATGTTAAACTATGGATTTCAAAATTTGCCACTGTTATATTATTCACTTTTATCATTATGTCTAAAGAATTCACCCTTAACTTTACATTTTCTTCCCCATATTTTTAAACATGTAAGTTATCAAATATCTGTTTCTTACTCTTCAGTGTCAATGCAAAATGTGGGCATCCAGATTGAAAATTTGCCATTCCTTTTTGAATCTCCTTTTCTCTTATGCCTGTCCCACTTTACATCTGAGTTTTTATACTTCCAATTATATCTCCAAGCTGAATATTTTCCCCAAATTAGTAGTTATTATCTGTTCATCAGCTAAATATATATTCAGTAGGTTCATCACTTAAATATATATTCAGAAGGTAATAAAATAACTGCTGCACCATATGGTCATGATAATTGTAACTGGTACTGCAGATGAATTAGTCACAAAATTAAGTGTAATTACACCATCTCAGTTAAAAACTAAAAGTTTCATTGTCTGATTCAAAGAGGAAAGAAGCTCAGTAAATTGCTCTTTGAAATACATGGTAGTAGCAGGAGTAGTTTGTACTTCTGTATTCAAAGTACAGTCTCTCTCATAGAAATATACTCTTTCACCTCAATGTAATCTCTGAATGTTTCAAATACAACACATGACTAATAAGTATGAAAAAGGATGCTCAAATTATAGTTAACAATTTATTATTACAATTGAGATTGAAATAAACATATGAATTGTGATTATGCTTCCAGAAAACTACGCCAATCAACCAGAGTTCAAATAAAAACTAAAAAATGTATGCTCATTTTTATCAAAATATTTTTAGCAGCATAATACACTGCCTGTATCTGAATATTTGTTTATTGCTTCTGGAAATGGACAGATTAATTTGTGATCTTAAGAATTTAAATAGATATGTTAGCAGTATTATACACACAGCTGAACTGCAGGTGAAAATGAAGTCAAACAAACAGAATTTATGTGTAAGGAAAGTCCACTAGAAACAAGGCAGTTCCTACTGGCAGAGAATAGTCCACTAGGCAAGTTGATTTATTAAGTGGGTTTTCTGATCACTAATGACACCTATGTGTTTTTGCTCATTTGTAAAATAGCTTCATAGTTTTATTTTTGGTGCTATACCTACAGAAATCTTAAAATTGCATATGAAAAAGAAATGCTATACACAGTGTCATGACTTTACATAGCACTGTTTCTGTAGTCATTAAGATTTGGGTTACCAATCAATTTTAATTTAAATTTATAACCCATCATGTTCATTTGGAATTCTTTGTGCAGGCAGCAACATCTGTGCTAATGAATTTTATGTGGTATGTTATGAATAAATAATTTTTCCTTCTAGGTTTGCTGAAAAAAAAAAAATAGCCTTCTATTACTGCTGTTTGTTTAAGAGGGAGTCAAATTGAAACTGAATTTTCTGCAGTCTTCAACAAAAGCTGCTGAACTATATAATCCTGATGTAAATAACATATGAGGCCCACTGTTCTATTTGCTTTGAAGCAGATAAAAGAAATACCAAGAAAATCTTCTTAATCAAAAATTATATTTTCACAGTATCATTGAATCATAGAATGGCTTTGGTTGTAAAGGAAATTAACAGCCATCCATTTCCAACCCCACAGACCCCTACAGGGTTGCCAACCACTAGACGATACAGCATGGGGTTCTGTCCAACCAGGCCATGAACACCTCCAGGAATGGAGTATCTACAGCTTCTCAGGGCAACCTGTTTTACTTCCTCACTACTCTCTGAGTAAATAAATAAATTCCACCTAATATCTAATCTGAGTCACCCCTCCTTGATTTTAAAGCTGCTGCTCCCCTTGGTCTTATCATTATCACGCCATTTAAATGTTGGTCCTTCTCTCTATCTCCCTTTAAGTACTGGAATGCCAGTGAGGTCCCCCCAGAGCCTTCTTTGATTGTAGGCTGAACAAGCCCATCTCCCTTATCTTTTCTTCAAAGGATTGGTGTCCAGCTTTCTGATAATCTCTGTAGCCTTCCTCTGGACTTGCTTCTCTAGCTCTACATTCTTCTTGTGCTGAGGTCCCCAGGCCTGAAAGCAGGCCCCTAAATGGGGACTCATGAAGGACAGAGTTATGAAGGACAATCACCTCCCTCTCCCTACTGGCCAGCCCTCTTTCTTTGCAGCCCAAGTTACAGAAAGCCCTCTTGTCTGCAAATACACATTGTTGGCTTGTGTCAAGCTTTTCATCCACTAGAACCCAGTTCCCTTTCTGCAGGGCTGCTCTCAATGAGTTCTCCTCCAGTCTGTAGACATTTCTGGGATCATCCTGACCCAAGTACAATACACTGCACTTGACCTTGTTGAATCATATTAGGATCTCATGGGCTCAATCCTATCCATGTTCCCCTAGATGATATCCTTTCCTTCTATTGTATCAATTGCACCATTCAGTTTGGTGTTATCCTCAAATTTGCTGAGGATGCATTTGAGCCCACTATGCAGGTCACTGATAAAGATGTTGACCACTGGTCTCTAGACATCACCTGTGACAATCCTCCACCTGGACATAGAGCCATAGAGCACAAACTTTTGGCTGTGACCATCCAACCAATCCATTATCCACTTGATACTCCACCCTTCAAATCCATACCTCTCCAATTCAGAGATAAGGATGTGATGTGGTACCATATCAAAGGCCTGGTAGAAATCCAGGTAGATGATATCTGTCACTCTTTCTTTATCTACTGACATCTTCTCTCCACCATAGAAGGCCACCAGATTGATCAAGATTTTTCTTCCCTTGGTGAAGTTGTTTTGGCTTTCATGGATGTGCATGTGCCTCAACATAGTTTCTAAGAGATCTGTTCCATGAGAAACTACCAGTCTGTACTTTCCTGGGTCTTCCTTTTTCCCTTTCATAAAAAAATGGGAGTGATTTTTCCCTTTTTTCAGTCACTGGAGTCTTTGCCTGACAAATGACAAAGTTATCCACAACATGACTAGAAAGGTAAATTATGCCTTGATATGCATTTTATACTTGAATAAGAAATAGGAAATAATCACAATCACAAAATCTTTCATTTTTTGTTTTGATGGAACAATTTTCTGTGCTCAAAATTAATGTACAAATATTCTGAGAATGCATTTGTAAGATTTCTGTACTTGTGACAAATTGGAGTCATTTGGCCCAATTCCCTTTTCAGCTGAAGTCATTCAGTTTCTGCATTTGAGTTCCTTCTGTTTTGAATTTTTTTTGAAATTAAGTAGCTTGAAAATTGGATCCTGTTGCTGTTATTTTGGTTGACTGTTTTCTTAAAGATATCTTAACTACTTTAGAGTTTTTATTTTGCTATGCATTTGTGAAAAGGAAGAGTCATTTAGCAATGGATATACTTCCTCTTGATGGGGATAATGATGCATCAAATACTGAAAATGCAGATAATTCTTAAAACAAGAGAATTCTATCAGCAATCTAGTCAGTTCAGTGTGTGGTTGAAATAATGTAATCCAAAGGGTTGTTGGAGCTGCTTATTTTTTTTATTTTATTTTATTTTTATTTTTTGAACTGTTGCGACTAATAGATGCCTAAAGAACTGAATATTACCTGAATTGACTATGTTAACTATTCTGCTAATCAAACTGTAAATATTTTAAGGTTGAATATATACAAACATATGAAGTTAATGTAACAAAACCAGGCTTTCAACAAAGTTAAAGTTAAATAAATATTTTAATAAATTCTTAAAAGACTGTAGGTAATAGATAACAACTTAAATCACTTTGATTTTTAGGAACATAAATTTAGAGAATGTTTACTTAGACTCATACTTCAGTCTAAGCAGATCTAAGGACATTTCATATTAAGTTTATTGTTTTAAAATGGCAAAGAAGGTAAAAGGAATGTAGGAAAAGGAATCAGGTATCATGGTTCAGCTTGATTTCTGTGAATGGACTCGTGGATCCATGTCCCGGTAAGAGCGGGGAGGGAAGGGAAAATGTAGGCAGATGGGCCTAGGTGAGGAAAAGCTCTTTAACTCCCAGCACACTGCATGATGTTATAATGTAGAATATGGATGAAAAACCATGAAATCATGACATCAGATTTTCTTAATCCTAAAGTGATCCCTTCCTACTAGATTTTAGGATCATGCTTCTATAAACTTTGTGTATTTTGATTCATAAATGTGCAGTCTAGAGATGAGGGAGAATCCTTATCTAAATTAATTTTGCTCTCAAAAAAACTTTTTGAGAAACAGAGGCCATGTGTCAAGTTATCCTTCTTACACAAGCAGTGGAGAAACAAGACTTGGAAATTCCTGCAGTTTATGTGAGCATGATGGTTAATGGTCTTAAACAAGTCTAGGTCAGAAGCTCTAATTACTACAGGGAGGTTGTAATCATATATTTTTAATATTCTAACAATTTCATCACAGTAAGTAGCTTATACGCTTATGTATGTGTAGAAATTGATTCTTATTTTTTATATTCTAATTATAGAGTTAGATGTAGGTGTTAGAGATATAGATACAGAAATACAGAGATGAGTAGAGATACAGAGATTTTTTAGACAGAGATAGATATAGGTAGGTTCTCTAAATCAGGTTCCTCTTTCTCAATGCTGCCAAGATTTCTGTTCTACAGATATTTTTTTTCCCTAAAAGGGCAATTTTCCTCTTCTTTGAGAAGAGCCTCATCTGTTACTAACTGAAGCTTTCTAAGCCAGGTGGAACTCTAGTCCATAAATTTACTTCCTCTTATGCCTAATGTGTGTAAATTGGCTTATGTGCTTAAAGTCTGAGAGCTCAAGAATACTTATGTATCTCCTCTTCAGTAGGAACAAAGGTTTCTGGGAATCCAGTATAGCAGTAGTTTTCATCTTCAAATATGGACAACAAAAAATTCAAGTAATTAATTAAAAAAATTATTGTGGCTATAGTATACACATTACCTACAGTCCTGTGTCCAAAATAACAGCTACATCAAAATACTGACTTTTTGAATGAAGTTAGGCCTTTGCAAATTTTCTTCTGTCATTCATATTAAAGATAGCGTGTAAATGAGTCTCATGTACAGCATATTAAGAAAAATGTATTCCTTCACACGTTTAAATAGTCATACTCTTTGCAATCTTAGAAACCGTCATACAGTTCTTGTAATCATGGATTTAATTTTCAGCTATATATATATTATTTCTTTTTCAGAAGAGAACACATAAACTTCTCATTACCGCTGAGCTGTCAGAACTATACAATTTAATGAGAATAAGAATATATGGAAGTGCATTAGTATTCTGTGTATATTTGCTCACTAGCAATTTGTTGTGAATTAAAAGTATATCTATCCTTCTCTCTTTCTCTCAAAAAAAAAAAAAAAAAGGATAAACTCTAAATATTAATACTTACTTTAAATATTAAACAATTATTCTAGTTAAAAACAGAAAGTATGAGTTAATCATCCAACGGGCAATAAAGCTACATCAATTAAGTGAAAGTCTAGTTTCTCTCATCTCCTCCTTCCTCCCTCCAGCTTGTTTTTCTAATCAAGGACATGCTTTCTCCCCTGAGGCATGTGGGAGTTTAACAATTACTTGCAGCTCTAACACCAAGCAATTTCTTCTGGGACTGCAGTCTGTTAGAGTTCAATTTTCTCAGCCATAGATGAAATGATCAGAATGAATTTGTTCCTTCAGAATGAAACAGAATGAATAAACTAAATGTATTTGAAATGAAATTATGTAGCACTCATTCCTAAATCAGCAGACTTCTTTTGCAAATAAAGACACTACCATGTGCAAATGTAAGATCTGGATTTTCTGGCTGCTTATACTGATTCTTTCCTCTTGTTGCTTTTTATCTTTTAGATATGGCTTTTAAAAAATTTATCTCTTACCTACAGAGATCATTATTAGAAATATTAGAAGAAAGATCTTTAATAAATTGCTTGTTTGGAACATTTTTGTGAAAAAGTATATCAAAGCATATAGCAAGAAATTAGCCTATAGCAAAACAATAGACACTGGGAAGAAAATCAAAAGGGCAAAAGAGAGAGGATTTGTGAGTTGACATGAAGACATGTTAATAGGTAAAGCAAAAGCCATGCAGGCAAGCAAAGCAACACAAGGATTTAATTCATTATTTCCCATTGGCAGGCAGATGTTCGGCCTCTTTCATGAAAGCAGGGCTCATCACGTATAATAGTTTATTGAAAGACAAATGCCATCACTCCAAATGCCATCTCTTCCTTCTTTCCCCCAGTTATAATGCTAAACATGATGTCTTATGGTACAGAATATCCTTATGGCCAGTTTGGGTCAGCTGTCCCCCCTAGCTTCTTGTTCACTTCCAGCCTCATTGCCAGCAGGGCAACAGAAGAAGCTGAAAATCACTTGGGTATGTGCAAGCACTGCTCAGCAACAATTAAAACATGGTTGTGTTATCACCACCGTTTCCATCAAAAATGCAAAACACAGAATCAGACCACACACAAATCCATGACAAACTGTGGGCCAGACAGCTTCACCTCTGTCCTAGGAAAGGTGATGGAACAATTTATTCTGGATGCCATCTCTAAGCAAGTGGAAGAGAAAAAGGGTATCAGAAGTAGTCAACGTGGGCCCTTCAAGGGAAAATCACACTTGACCAATCTGGTAACCTACCATAATGTTGTGACCAGCTGAGTAGAGTGGGAGAGAGCAGTGGATGTTGTGTACCTTGATTTCAGCAAGGCTTTTAATAACAGTATCTTCTATAGCATCCTCATGGGTAAGCTTAGAAGGTGTGGGACAGATAAGTGGAAAATGAGGTGGATTAAGAACAGGCTGGTAGACAGAGCTCGCTATGATCTGTGGCTCAGAGACTAGTTGGAGTAAAAAGTAGGACTAACCACAACTTTTGTGTTTTAAATTGTGAAAAGTTTGGATGAACTGCAGATCTCTAAAGGAATTTTGAATTACCTCACTAGATGTTCTACTTTACTTTCTAGAAAAATAAATGAATCACAGATATATGTGTTAAATGTTTAGATACATATGAACCATCTGTTCTACTTTTTACAATGAACTAACATCCTGAATGCTGTAACGTTTCAGTAGATATAGACACAAAATTTAAGGGTGAATAAAGAAAAAATTAACATATAACTGAATTCAAGATGAAGATGAGAAATGAGGAGAATGATTAGATGGGAAAATTTTAGTGAAGAGACAGAAAAATGCTTAAGTTGAGGAAAGGCTGTTCAAGACATACTAATCAAGCAGTGCACACGTAAGAAGCATGAGGTTGGAGTATAGAAGATTTTATAGGGAGATGCTATGATAGTGATGTGTTTACAAATATATGAAAAACGTTTGTTTTTTTTTTTTTAAAAAAAGATCTTTACTGACTATAAATCAGGGCAAAATTAGACTTTTCTGAAAATTTAACTTACATTTACCACTCTGTGTCTTTTATATGTTTTATCTTTTCTTTATGCAATGCAAACATGTTATGGAGATCAACTTGTCCCTTCTTTTGAGCTCCCTTACTCAGGACAGCAAGTTGGCATGCTACTGAGCAATTTCATCAGTATTTTTGCTTGTATTTGCATTCTCAATTTAGTTACTCATTTTAAAAACACGGCACAAATAATTGTAGTGCAATTTATGTTATTTACACCATATAACAATTTGTTTAGGAATATTTGTTTTAAGCAAGCTTTTTTCTCACTTGTTTGTTATAACTTTTGGTTTTTAATCTGTTGTTTTCATGAATTTATATTCTTGCTTCTGATCTTCATTTCTCAGAGAGCCCTCACTCTGTATAAAAATTACACTTTCCTAATGAATGCACAAGTGAAATGCAATTGTTATATCTACACATGCAGATTACAGAGATTTTCTTAAGAATCCTTAGATTCTTTGCAAAATTTAATACAGATTTATTTATAATGAAGTAAATTACCTTTATGAAGCTAACATTTCAAAATTGGCTTGCTAACTGAACTGTCTTTTCTCAATTTCACTCCATGCTATTTAAATTTATCACATATGAAATAATGATTTTAATTTATTTTTCCTTTAAGCAAAAAGTTTCAATTTTCAAAGTAAACCTTGCTTTATAAACTTTCAGTCCTAACCTTCACCTTTGGAACAATGAAGGAAAGTGAGTGGAGAAGAATAATTTCTGGGGAGTATCCTGGTGCGTCATGAATCCTTTTAATTTGAACCTTGTAACTTTTATTTCTGTAATGAGAAAAGGCAAATAATATAGTTTAGAATTACTGCCAAGCATTTAGCTAATCAATAAACATAAAGTAATGCTGCCAACCCAGAGAAGTGACAAACAGAAGTGATTAATATCAGATGTACAAATTTAGAACTTAAACAGAAAACAAATATAAATCACTCAGACAAATATTTGCTTATCAGAATCTCAGTCTTACTGCAGAGAGCATTGGAAAGTTGAGTAATGCAATGAAATCTATGATTTTTGAAACAGAAATATTTTTCCGATATTAAGATTCTTAGGAAACTTTCTGTTGTTTTGGTTCCACCGAGTAAACTGGCAGATTGAAAGTAAATGTGCTTGAAGTAGCCAACTATGTCTGTGAGATAGACCTCATCCTTCAGAGCATTCTCACAGCCAGAGTGGTAGGGAGCACTTGAAAAGTGGCAACAGCAGTTGACTCACTTCTGAGTGTCTGAGCTTTAACACTTATCAAGTGTGCAAGGACAGACAACATAATTGTGAGTTTTGCTCATTTTGAGTCAGATATATTTAGGATCTTAATAATAAGTAAATGTGTATTTCTTAGTGCATAGATCAGTAAACAGTTTAGATGAAGGATGGACAAATGTTTCCAGTTTTTAATGAAGTTCACTAAAATTTTCACATTATGAAGTACTGTTAACTCAAGAGAATTTATTCCTTTCTTTGAATGTGCAAAAAGCAAAGTAAGTATTCAAGTAGTGGTTTTATTGCCAGAAATCACTTTATTATGCTGCACCATATTTAGCTAGAATACCAGATTATTTATTTAACCAGATGTTACCTACAGTAATGCTGCAAATGATGCAACACATGGAATATATGCAGTAGAATCACAGAATCACAGAATGGTCCGGGTTGGAAGGGATCTCATGGATCATGAATCTCCAACCCCTCCTGCCACTGGCAGACCACCAACCTCCACATTTAATATTACCCCAGGCTGCATGGGGCCCCATCCAATCTGGCCTTGAACACCTCCAGGGACAGGGCATCCACAACCTCACTGGGCAGCCTGTTCCAGCACCTCACCACTCTCACAGTAAAGAACTTCCCTCTGGCATCCAATCGAAATCTTCCCTCCTTCAACTTAAAACCATTTCCCCTTGTCCTGTTGTTATCTACCCTTTCAAAGAGTTGACTCCCCTCCTGTTTATAGGCTGCCTTTAGGTACTCAAAGGCTACAATTAGTGGAGTCTTCATTAAAGGAGAGACATAGACCTGCTGGAGCGTGTCCAGAGAAGGGCCACAAAAATGGTCCAAAGGATGGAACGCCTTTCCTATGAGGACAGGCTGAGAGAGTTGGAGCCCTTCAGCCTGGAGAAGAGAAGGCTGCAAGATGAACTGATAACAGCCTTTCAGTGTCTAAAGGGAAGCTTCAGGAAAGAAGAGGACAGACTCCTTAGCAGGATCTGCAATGACAGGACAAAGGGAAATGGCTTGAAGCTTAAAGAAGGTAGATTTAGATTGAATACACACACATAAAAAAAGAATTTATGGTGAGTGTGGTGAGGCATTGGAACAGGTTACCTAGTGTTCTGATTGATGCCTTGTCCATGGAGACTTTCAAGGAGAGTCTGAATAAAGTCCAGGGCAACCTGATCTAGTGGGGTGTCCCTGTTCATTACAAGGTAGTTGGACTAGATGGCCTTCAGAGGTCCTTTCCAGCTTTAAGGATTCAATGATTCCACGTTAGTAGTTTAATCTAAACAAAATTAGAATGAGATGCACAAACACTGTATGTCTCGTGTTAGTTTTTAAACAATTTGTCCTGCTGAAATTCATATTTCAGCCCAATATGAAGAAAAAAGGATTGCAGAGAAGTCACTAAAGTATAACAAGTATAACTCTAAAATGCAGTCTAGCAGTAAATGTGAGTGTTCCTTTAAAGAAAACAAAGCAAATGAAACAAACAAACAAACATAACAAACACCCCCCCCCCCCCAAAAAAAACAAACAAACAAAAAAAAAAAAACACAAAAAAACCCCAAAAAGCTCTTCTAGCATAAAAATTGTGAATTGACTGCCTGGGGTTGTTTGTTTGTCTGTTTGCTTGTTTGTTTTTCCCTAAAACATCACAGATAGCAAATAAACATTGCTTTTGATTATTCATTATGCACTACAAATCTGTGAAGGTCTCACTTTAACTCATATTAATAATGAGTGTATGCTTGAAAAAAATTAGATGAGTACCCTAAAGATAAATTTTAATTTGATGTTTTTAACAGATGCCTTGTGGTTAGAATTATACTTAATAAAAAAGACAGGGATAATTATACTATTATATTAATACTAATGATTATTAGAGTGTATCTACTTTTAATATATAGTGGGAAAAGGCTGAAGGAAAATACAGTATTTCTAACATGAAAGGAGAACAAATATGATCTTAATTTTACAGTTGGTGTACTCTGAATATAACTGTATTGTTACTTATGCATTAAATAAGTAATTTCAAATGTTGGTGACATTTATTACAATTTCCATTAAGGTTCTTTGGTATTAAACTCCCAATAATGAGACAATAGGTTTGATACTTTTGAAAGGGTATTTTAATTTTATTTTAAGGGAACACATGAGAAATGAGTGACAAATATTACCAGAATAGACAATGAAATATTTTTGTGCTTTATTATTCTTACTCTACTCAAAATGAGAGTGCAATTTATATAATCTTAAATTTTTTGAAAAATCAAAAACAAAACTTTTGGAGATCTTATTTTTCTTTGCCACCGGACAGGCTTAAGTTGAAATGTAAAGATGTGGGCAGAGAATAAGCTCTCATTTAATGAAGAGGTGGGAGAGCAGTAATCATTGGAAACTAGACAACTAGGCTTATAATTTTAGTGGCGAGCTTACTACTATATGTCAAATTAAATTAAAGTCTTTGGTTGTATCGTAATACTTTTTGTCTTCACTAAAAATAGCTGTAGACTCTATTTACTTATTTGTTTTGTTAGTTAGTTAAAAAAATTGGTTGGTGTTATGAAATCTTTAACTTTAAAGTAATACATACCTCATTTAAATAAATCCCAATTGATTACTAATATGTTTTAAACTAAATCTACTTTATCATTAACATAGTTTTGGTTATATCTACTGTAATTCCAGCAGACAGTTCTCCAGACAGAGAAGATGGTCTGATCTTATCTCTAATGTTGACAATGAGCCTTCTGGCTCTCATACATGAGAGATGAGTAATAACCAGAAGCAGAGTAATCAGATGATTTGAGGTGTGGAGAATAGAGCCTGATTTGAAAGACTGAAATAACTGCAAAAGGAGGAACAGGAGGTTTTTTTGTTTTTAATTGACTGTTGTGGTTTAACTCATTAGGGTGCTGAGCACCAGATAGTTGCTCACTCATTCCTCCCATTCCCAATGAGATGGCAGATACAACTGGGGAAAAAAAAAAAAAAAAAAAAAAAAAAAAAAAGTAGAACTCATGAGTTGAGATAAAACTATTTACTGAGAGAGGAGAGGAAAAGGATGTTAGTTATGACTATACATATGTATGTGAATGTATGTAACAAGTGATGCAGGAGGATGCTCACCATCCCCCAACTGATGCCCATCTAGCCCCCTGAGCAGTGGAAGAGAGTAAAATGAACTCCCAGTGCCTTCAAAACTGTCATATGGTGTGGAATATCTCTTTGCCATTTCAGATCAGCTATCCTAGTTCTGTTTCCTCCCAGATCCTTGGGACCTTTATTGAGAATTGCTTTGGTTCTGTGCCAACACTGCTTAACAGCAGCTATAAACATCAGTGTGTTATCAACATTGTTTGCTCCTTGAAAACAAACAAACAAAAACAACAACAAAAACAAATACGAAAGCAAACACCAGCATCATACCAGACACTCTGAAGAAAACAGTTCCATTCCAGCTGAAACTGAGATAATATTTTTAAAAAATGAGTTATTGTTTATCAGAGAGTTTGGTGTCATCTTTCCAGAAATTGCTGACACATGTAACTACACTTTCTAACTCATTCTCTTTAAGACATAGAGTCTAATAAAACTATATAGTCCTTAGGATGTGCCTAGGACTATGTTAAAGATTTTTAACTGAACCTTCTAACAGTACCGCTTCTAATGAATCATTGCCTCCTGTAGTTAAATAGAAAAAAAAAAAAATCCATCTACTTTTAGTTTCAATATATGTAGTTTTACTCCAACTTGATGCTTTGTTATAACTTTAAATTAAAGGGAAACTCACGTTAGGAATTTTCTGTTCCCCAGAGATAAGTTTAAAGACTTGGCATAAAATAGTTCCATGCTAAACTGGGTAGTCTTTGAAAAATTGAATAAGAAATATGCTATATAACATGTAAGAAACATGAATAGATTATTTTATGTAATTTTTCAGCTTTTAAGAAAAATATCCTTTGATCTGTAACTTGTATTCAACACACTAGAAAAGGCTTAAGTATATATAAGATCACATAATCAAATCATAATTAGTGACTGATCGTAATACCACAGCATCACAAGCACATCTTTTATGATTAAAAGCCCAAAGACAAGATGAAACACTTTCTGTTTAGAATGACACCAGCAGTAGGGATCATGTAATTTTAGCTCAATTCTCAAATGAGAACACATGGAAAGCAGTACCAGTTTTCACATCGGTTCCAGCTATGCTGGTGTGATCTTTATTTTCCTGCATAAAAATGTTGTATGTGAAAAATTATAATCAGATTTTCTTCTGAAATAAGGAAATAAACCAAAGGTTGTTTAGAATTGGAGGGTGGGGGGCAGAAAGTCTGACAAACAGAGTTCCTAATGGAATAATTTACTCTCAGAAGGAATACCACAGATAGCATCACTCTTCTTCAGAACACTTCTTCTCCACTACATTCTCTTCCTTCTTTCCCCCATATCTCCTTCTCTGCCTCTCTATACCCACCAATTCTTTGCCTGATTGGATGTTATCTACCTCAGCACCTGTCTATCCTTGTTAATAGAGGAACACATCCACTGTAAGTTGAAAAGAAAAATAGGTGTCTCTTCTAATGAAGATCAATTTGCCTCAAGATTAAGACTATAAAAACCAAAATGCTAAATTCACCACTCAAGGTGTTTGGAAATATGATAGACATCTAATCTGACAGGTGGATGACTGAAGAAAACAGAAGATTCCCTGCAGAGAGGAAGTTCTCTCTCAGCATAGTTGAAGCAGACACGGCCTCACATTTAAGGCTTGATCATCATGTTAGCTTTATTCTAAGTGGTAAGGCTTATCTGAAATTTTTCTTCTAAATCTATCTTTTTGAAAGAGTTGCAATTGTTACTTGTTCTGTAAAAATCAAAAGATAAAAATATATTAAAGTTACCCACATTTTTTCCTATCGAGTATTTCATAAGCTTTCTTAGGTCAAGAGTAAAAGGAGCTTCATATAATTCAGATTCAAATGTTTATAATATATTTAAACCACTTCCGATTTAATTTTTGATGACTTTTATACAACATATAGAACTCTATAAAGTCAAGTTAAAGTTTCCTTCACAAAAAGATAAGAGTTTGTAAAATGCAAATAGACCAGTAACTGTAATATCTTGCTTAATTCTGATTAACTTTCTGGACTTCATATTATCTGACCATTTAATATTTAATTTTAAGGTATTTTAGAAAATTATTTGCCTAAAATGTAACTCTTTTTGCCACTTCTTACTCAGCATGTCCTCTAACACTGAGATTTAGTTTTCTTTTCATGAAAGTCTGAAATATATGCCAACTTGAAATAGTGATCTGGAAAATGCACCTAAATCTACTCCAAGAAAGATATCAGAAGTTAATTAATATAACTTCTGTAATACTTATGTAATACTGTGCAATGATTGAATTTTCAAAATTCCCAAAAAGGCCAATGCTTCTTGAATTCTCCTTAGCAGTACACTAGCAATTTGCATGAAATAAGTTTGAGAGTTTCCTTGCATGTACCTGAAGATCACAGTAGTTTTAAAATAGTCTTAAAAGTATCATTAAAATCTGTAAGTTTTGCTGGCGTTTGAGCATTTCTGGGAATAAAGGCATCATGGATTTTGCTTGAGCTAAAAGGAGAGTCTTAGAACAATGTTTGAGATTATGTTATGTAATTAATGTTAATTGTCATTAACAATTCATCCTCTTGCAAGATTGCCAGTCACTAAAGTCATAATTCCATGGAAGCATTGATTTGCATGTGTTTTGGTTCTGCACTGTTTGGTAGTTTTCAGGGTTTTTTTTAGCAGTACTCACAAAATTGTTTGTTGAAAAGCTGACAAAATCAGATTGTTAACAATTAAAAAATGACTTAAAATATTGTCAAAGATGATTCATGAACGTCTTTTAAATATATTTCTTTTTCATTTCCAGTCACAGAATGATTAGGCTTGGAAGGGACCTCTGGAGGTCATTTGGTGGAAATAATATATCCTTCTTGCCACTGGAATACATATTGCATGGGATTACTGAAAAGTTGGTTACTGTACCTTATTTTCTAAACAGAAAGTGTTGATATTTAGTATTTGCTACTGTATTGGTGCTTGGTCTTGGGAAATTCTTGCCTTTGCCATTGATGTGGAGGTATCTTAAAAATCTGTTATTCAGAACACACAACTATGTACTGAATTCTAAAATGCAGAAAACTGGGAGCGTGTTTAAAGCTCAAAAGAATAGTTTAATTAAAACTGTGTTCTCAGTTATAGTTCTTATCAGAGCTTGCTTTTTTTAATTTTCTGGTCTGATGATTAAGGAGCAGATGGGCAAAAATTTGTGGCACTGGCTTCAAAATATTTTGGTTTTTTAATATATTTTAGATGTTTGTGTGTTTTGTTTTCTTTTAATGTCTTGAAAATCTGTCTCTATAATTCCTGTTGACTCTGTGAACAAGGGCAGTGTTTGCATTTTGCAAGTTGTTCAGTACTTCTATGAGCATCGAGAGCCAAAAAAAACGTATTCAGCTTCTTTCATAAGCTTATTACTATCATGGAAGAGTGATAAAGCAAATTTTACAAGAAAGGTTGATCTTTTTAATAGTTACTTATTTCTTTCAGAGTAACATAGTGACAGTGACAATTAGAAAACAAATGTGATTTTGATATTCTTCAAGTTTTATATTCTATACTCAGTGAAGGTTTACAGAGGTTGTAGGAATAGAAATCAAAGCATTTCCAGTAGCCTCTTCATTAAATACTTCTTGATCTGATTGTTTCCTGCTATTATACTACAAATTAGTTTAGGAGATATGAAGAAGACAGATTAAAATTAAGTGTTTGATTTTGTTTGCTTGTTTTTCCCCTGCTTTTCAGGAAATAGTCCAATTTTCCTCACTCTCATATGTCACTATATTGGCTGTAGTATTGAATGTAGATGCGTTCAAGAATCTGTCAATCTATGGGGTGATTGAGCACCAGTCTATTTCCAAATCACTCAGAAACACATCTACAATGTAGATATTGCATCTCAATTTTTTTTTTTTTTTTTTTTTTTTTACTTCACCACAGACCATAGAGTGTAAGAAAATAGATGTACAAATTCATCCTCACAGGAACATAAATGTGTTTTTTCTAGACCATTCCTGTAGCTGTAGATTGCAGTTTAAGTAGCTTCACACAATGAGAACAATATTAAAGAGATTTAAGTGAAGTTAAGAGGTTTAAGACCATTTTTATGTCATTCCTGAAATGAATTTTATATTTTATTTTAAGGGGATAGGAGATCTGTGGTACAACTTTTGTCTGTACACAGGTTTTTTATGCATCCTCCATTTTGTAAATGCATAGTCTGTATTTAAGTCTTTGAAGAACTGCTAGATCCTCCTGGTACTGGTTGCTTATGCCATTTACTCTGGAGAGTGGGTTGCAAAAACAGAGTAGGAAAGAGTATCACAGAATCACAGAATGACCCAGGTTAGAAGGGACCTCAAGGATCATGAATCTCCAACTCCCCTGCCACATGCAGGGCCACCAACCTCCACATTTAATACTAGACCAGGCTGCCCAGGACCCCATCCAATCTGGCCTTAAACACCTCCAGGGACAGAGCATCCAGAACCTCACTGGGCAGCCTGTTCCAGCACCTCACCACTATCATAGTAAAGAGAGTAGTTTTAAACACAGCAACATCAGAAGCAGTCTAAATCAGATTTTCAGTGTCTGGTCCCTGATGACAGGTCATTCTTATAGTTGGCATAGAGTGTACTCATAAATACTCTGCAAGTATATCTCTCCAGCCTCCTCTCCAAACAGTTCACTAGAGAAATGATCTACAAGATAGTGAGCTGAAACTATACCTCTTTCTTATGTTGTTGTGAACTGCAGCTTTGGATTTCTAGCCTCTTATAAAGAGAAGGAAAAGAAGTTCATTATGTTTCGAAAGACTTTCAGTGTGCCATTTCTGAATGCTGGTTGAATAGATGAAGAAATGAATTTATGCCACTGAAAAAAGCTTTTTCTTTCTCTTCCTTCCTCCCTTCCTCCCTTCCTCCCTTCTCTTCCTTCCTTTCTTCTCTTCCTTTCTTTTCCTTTAACATTGTCTGTGTTTTTTGTGATTTTTATGAAAAATAAAAAATAAAATAATTTCAGAAAATAGTATTTCACATTACGAAATATGATTTTTCTATTTCTTAAGTAATACACATGATCTGATAACTGAAATTAGCTCTGAGAACTGTAATAAATACAGTGATTCAGGAAGATCATTACAGCTTTAAAACTGTGCTGTTTATCTCTTCTCTGTCCTAAGACAGATTTCTAGAATTAATGATATATGTGTTTCTCTGTGTGAAGTTTTTGTTTGGTTGGTTGGTTGGTTGGTTTGGTTTTGTTTTTAATGGTTAATTTCAATAGACTTGAAAAAATTCAAGTAATTGTTTGTTGGTATCTCTGAAGTTCAAGTTACTCAAAAGATTTTCCTTTTTCACACAGACCGATGATGAAAATAGTCACTGGTGAAAATAGCAGAAAGTAATGTTTAACTGAATATTTTTACCTGTAAATTAGGTAATCCTTGAGTTATTTTAAAAGAATTGTATTATTAACATTTCTTACATTTACATGGTGTTTCAAACAGCACATGTAATCTGTCACATTGGGAGAGATGTGGAAATATGATGTTGAATTCAACAGGATCTCATTCACAAGCTTCTTAGTCACTCAGTGCATTGGAATATAAGATTTACTGTCTCTCACAGGGACAAATGGCAGTTTACTAGGACATACAGACACACAGAAAATTATGAACTTTGTTGCTTTGGAAATAATATGTGTAAGGAATGAAGGATGTCATTAAATACTTACTGACACTTTTAAGGAGATTAAAGGAAGAATGAAAAATTGTTTCCAAACTTAAAGGTTTTATTTCTATACCATGGAAACATGTTGCTGAGGATGTGCTCATAAAATATTATTGAAGAGATGTCAGAACACTAATGAGCAGGAGGAACATTTTGTACCATCAAGCTCAGTCTTTTGTTGTTTCAGGTAACCACTCACAATTTTCCAAGCTATATTAAATTTTATTTCATTTTTTCCTTAGAAAAACATTACATTGATAATATTCTGCTTAAATGGCAACCTATATTTCTCAATTTTTTTTTTTTTTTAATTTCAAAACTTTAAATACAATTGAATAAACCTTATTTTCTAGGTGACCATGTTTTATTCTCTGTTTTGATTTTAATCTTATGTGAGATCTCAGTACAATTAAATTATGTAATATAACTAATCAAGAGTGAAGAATCTAGAGAAATGTTTCCCTTTTGCTGCCAGGCAATTAGCTTTATGTGAGATACGATAGTATTTCTGTTGCAACATAATCTATTAACAATGGGATGACCTTTTCCCTTTTCCTCTCTTTATACACCTGCCATTCAGCAGTGCATCTCTAATGAGCATCTCAAGCTCCTGAGAGCCTCTATTAAAAAAAAACATTCTAATTTCACATGAACGTACTAATGGCTGAAGTAGAACTTTTGATATATGAACATCTTTCATCAATCTTTCTCTCTGGGACCCATTAGGAAAGCTTTTACATTGTATATCATTTAGAGAGCATAATATGTAAAAAATGCAGAAATAAAGAGAACACTGAGCCTTAAGCTGAATTATAGAACCTTTCCTTTGCACATAAAGGTATTACAATATAAAGACACCACAAGCAGATAAATAGTGTAGCTCTATGTAGTGCTCAGAATGGATTAAGTGTTTATAAAATGTGAACTGACAAAAGCAGCTGACTACATCAGCCTTCAAAGAGTTCAATAGAGAACTGGCATTCTCTAAACACTTTCATCTCTACCACAAAAGGAAGAAAGTCCATTTATTCTTGGGGTGCAAAGATCTTTCAGGTTTGCAAAAGTACCACAGCTACAGCATCTTCCTTCTGAGGAATTCAGAGACTTTGAAGTAAACTTAGTCTTGTGAACCACAGTTCCATACATTTCAAATAACCTATACAAAAACCTGACAGGATGGCATTTTGAATCACAAGTATTTATTTTCAAGATTAATTGGGCTACAGTGTGATATAAATAGTTGTAATCAATTTGAAAACAAGGATTTTTGCCACTTCTTCATCTTTGTATCCAGTCTGAAACTATCCTCTCAAGAAAAGAAAGGAGAATTATATTCAGGAGTTCAAAATGTAATGGAAGTTGAATAGCCAAATATAAAGAGTTATCATAGTGCAAAGATATGGATCAATTATAAACACAGTTTTAAATATTTTCTCTGAGAAATTTTCATGAGATAAAGAAGAAAAACTCAACCTGTTACTGAGTTGGGATGGTAGGTGTTAAAAATTAAATTGGAAGGGACCATTTTACAGGGGACAAATGAATAAAGTGCTTGTGATGTAGGTCTTTCCTTAGATGATTTACATTAATGATTGTATAATGGACTTATTATCTCAAGCTTTATATTGTGGAAATTAAATTAAGCATTTATACTAACAGGAAATCGAATAACAGGACAGACTAAAAAGTGAAGTGCCAAAAGTAAAATATGGGACTCTGCATTGCTAGTCAGGTACTTTGTTTACAAAACAAATATAATTTGAAATTGTGGGATCCTGATATTTTCAGTCTCCTGTTTCAAAAACTAATGCCCATGAATTATCCTCAAAGATCATTATTTTTTCCATATATGCAAGGTTATTTATGTGTAAGTACACAAAAAGTTTATGTTGTTAATTTTTGTGATAAATATAAAAAATTATGACAACTTTTTTTGTTCCTTTTTTGTTTATTTTTGTTGTTGTTGTTATTTTGTATTTTATAAAGAGGGTTGTCTATTTTTGTAGTTGAGAAATATTTTTATTGGACATTTGTTTTCACTCCTAAATGCAAGTATGGCAGCATAAAACAATTACATGTCTTACTTGATATAAATTGCAACATACATCACCAAAGTACTCCATACTGGATAGCACAGCAGATTGGAGGAAGGCTTTGTATTTTTTTATTTGTTTTAATAAACAAATAAAATATTTTTTAATAGTTTGATTAGTTTTACAGTGTAGTCATTCTTTATTCCTTCTGTGTTGTTATTTCTCAAACAACAAAAAAACCTCCGATAGCTGAAGTTTAAAATATATTGATTAAGTTGCAGCAGTGTGATACAGCTTATCTTGAAGATTATTTGACTAGGCTCAGTTTTCATTAACATTATGTGTAGTTGAATTTACAAGATTATTTTGACGCACATCTTCATGAGCCATCTGATGCCTTGGTGTCTGTTCCAGCACTTCTAAGGTCTTGCTTGGAAGAAGACTTGTGGGGAAACTTTAGTTCTGGAAACATTTGGTACTAAGGTTGTAGGCAAGTTATTCCTGAATCTCCCATTTTGTGACTGTTCCCTTGCGGACATTACACCATGGAACTCGATGTTCATAATTTGACCAAATTGGCCATGTTAAAGAGCTTTGAAGTCTATCTTGTGGAATCGTAGATTGGCCAAGGATGGCAGGAATCTCTGGATATTATCTAGTCCAAAACTCTGCTAGAAGTGCTGTCAGCTGAAGCAAGTTTATCAGGGCCACATCCAATCTGGTTTTAAATATCTCTAAGGATGGAGGCATTGCAGCCTCTTTGGGCAACCCTGACTACATTCAAACTGAAGTTTCTTCTTAAATGGAATTTCTTATATTTCAATTTCTATGAATTCCTGTTCTACCACTGGGAAAACTTCGAGAAGCATCTCTCTCTTTACACTCTGTCATGAAGTTTTTATACTTTAAAACTTGGTATGTCTACTTCTGCATCTTGGTCTGACATCAAGCTCTGCAGCCAGATGAATGGAAAACCTTTCAGCAGTTCCTGCTGGGAAGTTATGATTGAAACCTAGAAGACCTGTCATTTCTGCATAATCTAAATGAATAACTGAAAAAATCCTAGGATACTTCTAATACAAGAATTTTGTGAAGAAAAATGTGCTTAACTGAAGTTTGACCAAACTGAAGTCATTTAAAGGAAATTCCCAGAATTACTGATGCATAACTGACCTGACCAGATCAATTACATTACAGTGCCTTCCTCCTTCCCCCTGCCCCAACCACCTACACTTTAAGCATATTTTTTACTGTAATTTTATTAGTTTAGTTTGATTACATTATTAAAACACAGATGAAAACTCTATTATAAAATCTGAGTTGCCCTTTCCAGTAGCAGAAACTGCTAGTAGCTACTCAATTATTATATGTAAAACATTTACCTATGATAATGTTTCAATATGTTCTATGCTTGTCTGTCCACAGCTCCCAACTTAAAGTGTTCAGTGTAGGATATCCGAGATTAATTTAACAACTAGAGAGTTAGAAACATATCTTTTTCATCCTTTTGACCTTAGTGTCAGCTCATTACTACTTTCATTCTTTTTCAGATTTGTTCTCCCAAAGAGCTTCTTTTACAGTGACCTTTTAAAATGATTTTTTATCTTCTGTGTTTCATTAGAAAATGAAGGAGAGTCCACCTCCCATACTGAAGGTTTCTGCATCTTCTTACGACTTAGGTTCTTGGTAGCTAACAAGAACCTGCTAGCTTAAACTTCTCTGTCAGATTTGTTTCAAACCAGAAGTATAATTGTTTTCCCCTAACCCTTAGAAGATGAGTATGTACGTATTATATTCAATCAGGAACAGCGTAGGGTTTTTTTTGTTTGTTTGGTTGGTTTTGGGTTGTTTTTTTTTTCTTTTTTTTTTTTTTCAGATCTGATGTGAAAAATTTTTAAGGAAGGGTTTTGTTTATTTCCTTGTTTTTGATAATTCTCATCTGTGGGACTGAAGGAATCAAAGCAAATGTAGGCACTTATATTTTTCCTAAGTTTTGACTGATACGCTACTACTTCCAGTACAGAAATTAAAACAAAATAGAAGAGTAATAAAAGTATAGTTTAAGAACAAAGTGCCAGATATGCTGGGTATAAATTTGGCTTGTGTATTTAGATAAGTATATGTACTTCACTAAGGCATATTTCATTCATTTCAGAACCTCTTAAAGGTTAGTTTTTAAGGTATAATTGCATTCTGAGGTATAAGAAAATTATGAGATTTGGAAAATTTGGAGAGTTTTAATTATAACAGTTTTTCTAAACATTAAATAGGTTTGACTTTCGTATGATATTTCTAGTGATTCAAAAATTAGTTATAAATCTTTTCAAAAGAAAACAAGATATGAAGTCTTTGTCATATTTTGATTTAGAAAATGATCATTTCTTTTGATACCGGCATTTGACACAATAATTTAATTTTAAGTATAATTTATTATCCTGAAAATACATGTACCATAAATATTGTCCTTTCTTTGGATACTGCAGGAATTGTTTTACAGTGAGAGCTCATCTTGTGTGGTTTTGATTAACTTATTTGGATATATGTGGAAACATGAAGACATGATAATTTTTATTCTTAAAAGATTAAATCTAACTTATCAGAGGTTACAAGGATTTTGAATAAGAGACAGTTTAGTTTTAAATACTAGTTACACACTAAGTTGCAAGAATTAGTTTGGGTATGAGGGATGCCACATACTGGGACTATATGACAGTATATATAATGGTATACTCATATGATGTATTTAGCTTCAGACATCCTTTTTTTTTGGTGGAAAGTCAACTACTATAGCAATTAATATAATAATTGTTAATTCCAATAATTCTTGCTAATATAGCAAGAAGCAATTAAGGTCAGCTTACTCTCTGTGATTCCTTAAATTTCTGAGTCCTTCTTTGTTACAGAGCAGTATGTTTCAAAGGTGATTCTCACACAGTACTTGTTTCTTAAAACCTCACTTGACATACTGCATCCAGTTTTGGGGCCTGCAGCATAAGACATGGATCTTTTAGAGCAGGTCTAGAGGAGGGCCACTGAAATGATCAGAACATCGGAGCACCTCTCCTATGAAGAAAGACTGAGGGAAATGGGATTGTCTAGCCTGGAGAAGAGAAGGCTTCACAGATAGCAGCCTACCAGTACTTAAAGATGGCTGAAAGAAAGACAGAGAGTGACAGAACAAGATTTAAACTAAAGGAAGAAAAATAAGTTAGATGTTATGAGGAAATTTCTCTACTGGTGGTGAGGCACTGCAACAGTTTGTCCACAGAAGTTATGCATACCCTGTCCTTGGAGGTGTTCAAGGCCAAGTCGGAAGTGGGCTGTAGGTAGTCTGTTCTAGTGGGAAACTTCCTTGCACATCACAAAGGTGTTGAAACAGGATGACATTTAAGGTCTCTTTCAACCCTGACTGTTCCATGTTTCTGTGGTTTGTGATTCCATACACTGAATAGTATTGGCGCCACTACCAATGTGTGTGGTACATTGTTTGCAAATGTTTGTGGTCTAGACAACAAAAACTCTTCATCATATAAACAAGAGTAAAAAGTAATAGGCAGCCATGGTTCTGCTATATTTTACTTCATAAAAAGGATATTTCAAATTTTCTCTTGCAGTTTTACAGATTTAATCATTATGCACTTGGAAATGCGAATGCTCCACAGAAACAGTGAGGGATATGTATACAAATTCTTCAAGGACAGTCACTACATTTTAGAAATGCAAATTCTGCAGTGCTGCTTCCAGAATATCTGTTTAGTTTCAAAATTTTACTCCACAAATATTCATTCACAATGAGTATATCAGCCTGAGTTAGTATTAAGAAACACTATGTTAACCTGATGTAGCTTACCTATCTTGTATGTGATAAAATTATATTTTGAACCACTGCATAAAAAGAGATAGAAAATAAAGTATTTTGAAAGATTTACATGGATATCAATTTTCTCTGCAGACAACTTCTATAGAAGCAGCTGTAGCTTGAACTTCATTGTATGACCTTGATACAGTACTCCAGCTCTTCAGCGAGCGTTAGATTTGAAAAGGTTAAAAGGTAGGTGAAAGTTTAAACACTAAAGTAAATCAGCTTTTGAAAATGGAAACCACTTTATTTAGCAAGTTTTTTTTTCATTATTATTTTGCATTTAAGCATCTGAAACCTGCAATGGAAGGGGACGGCTTTGCAATCTGTTTTAAAGCTAATTACTTTGTTAGTAGTAATTTCTAAGTGAAATTCTGTGAGTTTAAAAAATTTAAAACGATATAAAATAAATCAGTATTTCAGATTATTTTTCTCTGTATGTTTTAATTATTCAAAGACTAGAATTCAAGTTTTCTGAGTATGAGTGTCCTGTATAACTCACAGAAAACTACTTCAAAAGGTGAGTGCAGTTCTCCTGAGATATATCCATCTCTCTAAGCAGAAACAAAAAATTGCATAGGCTTAAACAAACAAGCCTATGCAAAAATA
>NW_024962335.1:4431788-4505802 GCF_019238085.1 Lagopus leucura | reverse complement strand
AGGAAATAAATGCTGCTCAACAACATCCAGGAGAGAAAAATGAGAAAATGTGAGAGACACAAACTGGCAGATTCCAAGGTCAATGCAGTAGGAGGGCAGGAGGTGTTCCAGGTGCTGAGCAGAATTTCCTTGCAGCTCAGGGGAGGCCCATGGAGGAGAAGGCTGTCTCCTGCAGCCCATGGGGTAACACATGGAGCAGATATAGAAAAGAATAATGCTGGTATCAGGCATGCTGAAGCACTCTTGTTTTCAAATGGCATTATCATATATCCAAGACCTGCATAAGTGAAGTCTGATTCTTAAGCTTTTAGAATGCACAGCAAATAGTTTGTACATCTTCAGTTGTGCAAAACCAGAGACTTCTGATTATTAGATTTCTATCAACTCAAACAGATTTAGAAAATACATTTTTTACACTCCACTAGCTTACAATTTAGAGCACTCTTGTTTTCTTATTTTGTTTCCACATGAAAGGAGGACATTCTTTAAGGTTTTGGATGCAACCAGTTTTAATATAGAACACAATTTAATATTTTAACATAATAAAATTTTAAATGAAATAATCATTTAAAAAAGAGAAAAATCTTTAAAGTCGTCCAAGTTTAGAAGCCAGCAAAAGTAAGATGTTAGTACTATACAATGGAAAAGGGCAAAAGAAGGTTTACTTGAGATTATTATATCTTCATAAATAAGGTCGAATTTAATTCAGTGTATGAGTGTTCAAATAAGTTCTACAATTAAAATTAATTTAGAGTAAAGAAAAGTTAAGAGTTAAAAGTTTCTGTAGTCAAGGTACTACATTATGGATGTCTATAAATTACTACTACTGCTTAGTAGAAACTTGCACACATGCTGGGAATAGATATTTTCAACAAATGTCCTACTTTTTTTTTATGAATGTAATGAAAGGAAGATGTAAGAATGTTTACAGTTCAGGTTGTTAATTAGTATTTGTTCTTCTACATGAACTAACATCATACAAGGATTTAGAGCTCAGAATAATCTTCCAAGGTATGTAAGAAAACCTTTAATAACTGTTTCTCTGTGTTTAATGTTCCATGTTTAAAGTAAATTCAGCATAGTGTTTGTGAAATGAGCTCAAAGCTTAGTAATACATTTTTTTTATATTATCTATCAATTCATTAAAAATGGAAAAGTGTGGGTTACTCCTTAGCAATATTACAGAATAGATAACTCCACTATGTATCCATGCTTAGTGATTATTTATTCCCTAGTTTTCACATTATCTGACTAATCTGAAAGTCATGCTTATATCTAAATTTTGAGTTTTTACAAAGTAATTCTTGAAGTGAACTAACATCCACAAGTGTGAAGTACTGTTTAATTAGCAAACAGCTTGTTTGCAATGTGTGCATTTTCTTTAGAATAAAAATGATTTGTAATTATTCAAATTATTTGAAAGAAAAATAAAAGGGGTTCAGTCTAAGAACCATTACATTCCCAAATTCTCATTCCTTTGCACAGTTCAATTAAGCATTTTACTCACTTCATAAATTCATCATATTTTCTTCTCCAACATACACACAGAACTTTTTATATTTAAAAAAAATGCATTGCTTTTAATAAAATATACTATACTGAGAGCTCTGTAATTGCTGCTTCATGATAATTCCTAACCTTATGAGGAACAGTATAGGCTACAGTTCATAGTAGAACATATATTTAAACATGAATATTTAATAACTTTTGATATTATTAATATTAAATATTATACTTTAATTATAATAGTATAATATTTTAATATTATTTCAAACAAATCTTCTCAAATACTTGGGACAGAACATGTTAAATTTAATATTAACTAAGTTATCTGGTCTAGGGTTAATAGGCTCCGCAAAGACAATCAAAATGCATATATTTCTAAAAAAGTAGTCATCTCACACAACGTGTCTGTTTTCAGTTAATGTCACTTTCTCCTTTCTCCTTCTTTTCAGGGAAGAAAATATGTTTTACTTTCTTCGGAATGTATTTATATGTTATTTATATCCATTGTCTCCCTAATTCCAGAATGGCTGAAAGCTGACCATGTTCTTTAGCCATAATTTTGTCCTCCACTCTCTCTAGCAGTCCATCAGATCAGATCACTTTTCCATTTTGTTATTTAGTTCACCAGAACAACGCAGTCATTTGCTCACTCCACCCATCACTAAGGGAGAGACTCAGAAACAAAACAGAACTTGTGGGTTGATATAAAAAACTATTTACTAAGACAGAAAAGGAAAATAGAAACATACAAACAAGCAATTATAATGATATGTGTACATATATGTGCGTGTACATGTATCTATATATATATATATTTCTCCACAATGCAACTCATCACTACCTGTCAAAGAATGCACAGCTAACAGTGCAAAACCTCGCCATTCCTTAACCAAAGCCCAGCCAAGTCCTGAGCAGATGCCTTCCCTGCTCCCCACAGCCTTATAGCCTTCTTCATGACGTCAGGTATTACGGAATGATATCTTTCATCATCCTGGCCAGTTGTCCTTGTTCTGCCTTCCCAGTGTGCTTCCACAGTGCTGCTGCACTGTGATGTCAGTGGACCTCCCCTACCAAAAGACATGGCCACCCCAGGCATGCACCCATGACTCAGCAATAACAAAACATCAGTGTTCTATTCACTCTCTTGACTGAAACCATGATACATTTATATTCCACATACTGTTCACCAGTAAAATTTATACAACTACTGTGCTCTGGGGTCCCTGTTACCTACACAGTTGTAGTACTGAGAACGTCGTTGCCAGTGAAGCAAAAGGAATAATTATAAATTATGGACAATGTGAAAGTGCACCAGAAAATTAATCTTTTCTGGCTTCCTCTGTTAAATACAGCTCTCAAAAATGTACTTGAGCAAGATACCAATCAACTTCTGAATTCTTTTGATGGTGAAATATGTGTTTTTTGCCTTCATACTGGTTTAGCAGAAAAATATGTTACTGAGCTGTGTCCTATGAGTCCTGGCTGTTGCCTGGACATAATTATTTCGAAGTAGAGGTTCTTTATTAGTACAACAACATAATGCATATTTTGTTTTAACACCTGCTCAGAATATAGGTGTCCCAGGAATAACATTAATATTCTTAAAAGAAAAAATAAATTATTTTCATGTCTATTATGTTATTTAGTTTCCTTTTCACACCAGTGCCTACAAAATTAAAACATATTCTTTAATCATACATATACAACACATTCTAATGTGTATACACAGACCAACGAACAGGTGGTTTAAAAACAAAAAGTCTCTGAAAAATAAGTTACTGTTGAGTAATGTGTAGGGTATCTGTAACATCAACTCTGCCATAGTTTAAAAACTGCCAGGCCAGAATGTCATGGAATGAGAAACAAAGTGAAGGAAAATTCAGCCAAAGTCATGGCCTTCAACCCTGCATTCCAAGAAGAGAATATTAAGCATAAAGCATTTGGAATATCTTGAAAAGTGTATTGGAATGGAAAATGGAAAGTAATGTAGAGGAAGCAAAGCATCACTTTCAGATTTTTAATACTGGCTGAGGATGTGTAACACACACATTATAATTTTTCCTTTGTTTTATTCTAAGTAATAGATGTTGTGACATGTGGCCTAGAATATACATCACGTTCCTTATTTCTCCCTAGTAGATTGGATTTCTGTTGCAATCCCCAGCAGATCATCCTTGTCAAAATGAATCAGTCCCTTTAGGTTACTTTTGATATATGAAAACAATTGTCTGTGTGTTTCTTTTCTGAGACTCAAACACAGAATTCATCACAACAGTCCAAGATGACCAATTATCTCTGAGATACAGCAAAAACTTGAAAAATAGACTCTCTAAATCAATTCCCATTGAAACTAAAGATTTTCAGACTGCACTTTTTTGCTCAGCTGTGAAACCTATCTAGGAAGAATACATTTGTCACTTAACCTATGTACTATCAGCCACTATTCTGCAATAGAAAATATCCCAAATAATTCTGCTAGTGTAATACGAAGATTACTTCCAGATATTAAAATTATGTTTGAAATATAATGTCCTATATATATGTATGATGAGTACTAGATATTTTTATGTGCTTACTTTTTAACACCTGATTTTCTATAACCTCAATTTCCCATGGCAGCCACAGCTTTCTGGATTTCTCTTTTGAATAGGACATGGAAAGATTGTCTGGTAAGCATATACAACATCCTTCAGTGTCCTCATATGAATAATCCTGACTTATTGAGAATAGAGTCAGAGTAAACATATTCTTTACCTCACTCTCTCACTGACTCAGCATGGTGTATTTATTTCACAGCACACATCACAGATGTTCAGATTTTGTACTTGTAGGTATATAGTGTGAAACCTGATCAGTTATCTGTTTTGCTTTGGCTCTTTTTAATCTGTTAATCTTATATGCAGATACAGCTTCAGATATATAAATTTGTCCCCACAGTGTGGTTTCACTGCCTCCATTTAACACACACACACACACACACACAAAAAAAAAAAAAAAAGGAACAGAGAAATTAAGAAGTTGTCCATTGCTAAAGAAAGATGTATAGCAAAGTAACATAAGTTTTAAAGTAACTTAAATATATAAATACCTGAGGGAAGTGAGCATTTAGGACAGACCAGGCTCCTTCCAGAGGTGTACAGTGAAAATAGAAGAGATATTGGGTATCAAAGGGAAAGGAAGTTCAACCTGAAAATCAGTAAGCTATTTTATTTGTTTGGGGCTTTTTTAGTACATTTTTACTATGAGTGTGACTGAGCTCTAGAATAGGTCACCTAAGAGGTTACTGAGTCTCCATCATCAAAGCTATCTACATAAGGCCTTGGACAACAGTCTTTAGGTGACTTTGAAAAGGAGTTAGACTAGATTGCAGCACCTGAAGGCACAGACTCAGATGTGTGAACGATTCAAATCCCTTATTGCAGGTTCTGACATCACTTATATACATTTCCAAGTTCCCTCTTGTAACTTTCCATCCTCTCCAACATATCAACAGAACACTTAACGAGTCTCCTTCACCTCTGGACACTAACTGCCCATAAAAATGCTCATCAAATGTGAACCACAAGTTGCTTCTATTCACAGTCTTCTTCTCCAGCCTGGGCTATCATCACAGAGAGATTATGTGCCCCACTTGACTTCTGCTCTTGTCTCCTGAAGACAGTCTTTGTTCTCAGTGTTCTCTTCTACACTCTGTTAAACTTGTTTTTCAGCCTCTATTCTGAATGTTGTCTTGAAGGCCCACACTAGATGACCTATGACCTATGACTTTCCAACCTCAAAGATTTTGTTATTCTGTGTTCTAAGTAAATTTTTAAGTTCTGCTATTGAATTATTTCTGAATGATATGGAATTAATGCTCTGATTCTACTCTTCCGATCTCTAGTGAGGTTCCAGGACCAGTGAACTCTTCTAAGTATTTACACGGTAGTTTCTGTTACAACTCTACTGTGATACGGCATTATTTTTAGTTAGATATGAAATGTGATACTGCCAAAAAATGAAGATCGTTTTACTTTAATATCACTAAATCACTGATCAATTTTTATCCTATGGCAAAAAATGAACAACTGCTTTGCAATCAAAAATCTAAACTGCTTCACTTTTACCAAGTTAAAAGGTGTTGCGCTTAGGTAGGGGCAATCCCAGGTGTTTATATAGACCGGGTGAATAACCCATTGGGAGCAGCCCTGGGGAGAAGGACTGGTCCTGGTAGATGAGAAGCTGAACATGAGCCAGCAGTATGCGCTTGCAGCCCAGAAGGTCAACTGTATCCTGCGCTGCATTAAAAGAGGAGTGGCAGCAGGGAGAGGGAGGTGGCTGTCCCCCTCTACTCTGCTCTTGTGAGGCTCCATCTGGAGTACTGCTTCCAAGCCTGGGGCCCCCAGTACAAGAAAGATGCAGAGCTCTTGCAAAGAGTCCAGAGGAGGGCTACTAAAATGATCAGAAGGTTGGAGCACCTCTCCTGTGAAGAAAGGTTGAAGGAAGCAGGCTTGTTTAGCTTGGAAAAGAGAAGGCTCCAGTGAGACCTCATTGCAGCCTTCCAGTATTTGAAGGGAGCATATAAACAGCAGGGGCAACAGCTGTTTACAAGGCTGCACAGGGATAAGGGGAAATGGTTTTAGACTGAGACAGGGAAGATTTAGATTAGATACTAGGAGGAAGTTTTTCACACAGAGGGTGGTGAAGCACTGGAACAGGTTTCCCAAGGAGGTTGTGGATGCCCCATCCCTGGATGCATTCAAGGGCAGGCTGGATGTGACTCTGGGAAGCCTGATCTAGTGATTGGCAGCCCTGCCTGTGGTGGGGGTGTTGAAGCTGGATGATCATTGTGGTCCTTTTCAACTCAGGCCATTCTATGTTTCTGTGAAAAAAAAGCCAAGCTATCACTCTTTTTAATGCTTCTAGATACAGCCCATAATACAAACAGGGAATAATTTAGGAGACCTATGAATACAAACACAAAAACAAAAACATTCTCTGTTGTACTGAGACACTGATCTACCTAGCTGCCTGCATACTGAGAAACTGCTTTTCAAGATTGTAACTTGAAATAGTGTTTACTGGGAGGATTTCTTCCATAACCTTTTGACATTTTGTATTTCTTACAACATGCAGCAGACATTTTTGCTTACAATTCCTCTTTATTTCCAATGCATTATTAATGACACAATATTGCAATCCCTTCTGTCTTTTGTAGCAGAAACAAAAATAAATAAATAAATAAATAACAAAAAAAAATTGCTGTGGCTTCATAAATAAATAAATCAATATCTATTATGCCAAAAGAAAACAGAATATCTCAGAGTATTTTAAAAATATTTTAATTATTGTCACCACTATGAATGATTGTTGTTTTTCCCCTTATTAAAATGAAATCAGCATCTTATTCATTGTATATAACAAAGAAGTTAACTACAGGTGAATTTTCAAGAAAATGCACTAACCAAAAGTGAAATATTCACAAAGGATTTGTTTATGTATTTCCAGTTCTTTATACCTTAATGGCAACTTCAGTGGAAATCTTCCAAAGGATTAATTGCTTGGTTTCGTACAAGTTCTTTATTTATCATCATTAACAGTCTTGTTGGAAAGATTTTTTTCATGGTGTAATGTATCATTTACTGAAATTCTCTTTCTGGCAAGCTGACAAAAGGAGTATACTAGATGTTATGCTGTCTAATTACAAGTCTTGATTTTAGTAATCATTTCTAATTTGCTGGTCTCAAGGCACAGGAATAAAGAGGAACACAATATTGTAGATCAAATCTTACAGATCTTCCCAACAGAGCTGTATCTAAGATAGAATAAAATGTTGGAAGAGTGTATTTAGTACAAAACTTGTGCTGATAATTAAGTCATTGGAGAGGTTTTCTAGATTGTTTTGAATAGGGAGAAAATCATTATAGAAATTAACATACTAGGAAAGTTTTGTTTGAAAAATAACAGCGCAGTAAAACGGCTTAAATTCTTACCTATTCAAAAGTAGTACTAAGTGCAATTGAACTAGTCAACAGTATGTATGTCACACTGAAAGTAATGCCTCCTATTTATTTCCCTGGATACTACAGTAGATACAAAGAGCACAATAACACTGTCTGACAGAGAAAATTCTGAACTGCAAAACAATATTTTTCAACATAGTCACCACCATTAGTTATGCATTTTTATCAGCAATGAACAAGAACCTGAATGCTGCACTTGTAAAAATCTGCACAAGTGTAGTAGATCCACTGTTTCACAACTGCTATGATTGTGTCATTACTAAGAAAATATTGTCCCCGCAGTTCCTCTTTCATCAGTCCAAATGAATGGAGGTCAGAAGGTAACAAACCTGAACTATATGTTGTGTGTGCTCGACAGTTCAGCCAAGTTCAGCTTCACAGTCTTCAAACTGGTATGGAACCTAGTATTCCTGTGTTGCAATAGAAAGGTTGTCTTCTTCTCTGGTCTGACTTTGGAAGTTCAAGCTTGTTCTGGGTTCCAGGAAATCCATAAGGATCACCAAGGGCACATCACTTTACCCACTGAGGGCTGTGTCTTGAACTTTTTATTCAATGGGGAATTCACATATCATCACTTTACGGACTGCTATTTTGACTTCATCTTGTAGTGGTACCACAACATCTTATCACTAGTAATGATTCAAGAAACTGTCACCTTCAGCCGCATCATTTATCACTTATTTGTCAATCAGTACTGAAAAACTTGCATATAGTGATCTTTCTTTGACTGTGCAAGAATTTGTGGGACCCACCAGGAACAAACTTTGTGATATTCCAATATTAACAACATTGTTTCCAGTGCACTGAAGCTGATATTCAGTTCCATACACACTTCCCTTGTCATAGTTCACTAATTTGTGCAAAGGAGCTAATTGAGACACTCTTCATTTCATGGTATGACATGCGCGTGGCAGTCTGGAACATGGCTGTATTTCACATCACTGTCACCATAGGTGAAACACACCACCCATTGTCTCACTATGCTCAGTTTCACAGATTGGACACCATAAATATTAAGCAAGCATTGATGAATGCCAATGGATGTAATTTTTTCCTCATGGAGGAATTCAGCTACACCTTTTCTTCATATACTCTTCCTTGTTAGATGTCAAATTGTCAGACTGCCCCTCTGCTGTCATTCATCACACAGCAATAAAATGTAATGGGATATTAGCAGGAAGGTTCAACCTCTACTTCCATGCCACCATCTGCCTCTGATGCCATGGGCTAACATAATAAAGTAGGAGGAATTACTTTTGGAGCAGCCCTTGCAGATTATGATGTTTCCATTATTTCACAAAGTACATTTCTTATTAACTTCTATAAGCATATTTTTGTGGAAATAGTAATAACAATGTCTTCTATAAGATAATAAGAACCAGAAAATGATATGCATAATGCAATGAGTACAGTTAATTTCTTACAAAATTTAAATGCTTATACTATCTTTTACAAACAGTGAGAATTATAATTTCACACTTTAAATCAATGAAAAACATTTTAATAAGCATATCATATTGGAATTTATTAAAAATGCTATCATTTGTGATATATTGGGGGATGTTGTAACAAAACAAAAAGACAAATTTTCAGTATAATACATTTTTCTGTAAAGATACTAATAATAACAATGAGGATTCTCACCACCAATTTTTCTAGTATGGAAACATTAACAAACTAAGAAAAAAATAATTTGCAAAACCTGATGAAACAGTACTCAACACTTTTATTGCTAGTAAGTAGAATGTAGTAAAGAATTTAAGAGAGTTAATTTTCTGGTCAAAACAAGAGCATCTGACTAGGGTCATGACACACCAAGATACTCCCCAGAAGTTATTCATTCTCCACTTCTTTCCTTCATTGTGTTTGAGGTGAAGGTTAAGACTGAGCATTTATAAAGCAAAGTTTACTTTGAAAGCTGAATACTTTTTGCTTAGAAGAATAATAGAATGTGATAGAATTTAAGTAGTACAGAGTGAAATTGAGAACAGACAGATCAGTTATGAATTGTTAACTTCATGAAGGTTAATTTACTTCATTAAAAATAAATAAATCAGTATTAATGTTGCAAGGAATCTTAAGAAGATCTCTGTAATCTATATGTATACATGTAACAATTGCAATTCACTTCTGCATCCTTGAGGAAAATGTAATTTTTAGACAGAGTGATGTCTGTCTGAGAAATGAAGATCAGAAGCAAGCCTCACCAGTGCTGAGTACAGAGGGCTAGTTACCTCCTTGCTCCTGCTGGCTGCACTATTGCTGATACAAGCCAGGATGCCACTGACCTTCTTGGCTACCTGGGCACACTGCTAGCTCATGGTCAGCTGAGTGTCGACCAACACTCCCACACAGTCTCCTAGCAACTCTGCCCAAATTCTGTAGTGTTTCTTGGGGTTGTGGCCAAAGTGCAGGATCCAACACTTGAATGGCGTTGACAGCATTCATTATGAATAATTTCAAATAGATTCTGTTTGTGTGTGTATGAGTCAGAAAAATTCAGGTGTTCATAGAGAATACTCATACCATGAAAAAAAAAAAAATTATCATATATGGCACTGTCAATGACTAGATATCTTAGTTACAACAATTTATTTTTTTTTTAATTATATTTGAGTAGAAAACTACTTCATCTTCTTAAGTACAAACATACCAGGCTCAGGAAAGACAAAAGCCCAAGTGTTGATTTTATTGTATGTTCTGCATCAGTAATCTACATATATCAATCCCATTTAAAATCTCATTAGAAATGCATGTAACACACAGAGGGATACAAATATGGTGAAAGTGTATACTTCATATTAAAATGTACAGCTTGAGTTGCTTGTGAAAGAACTTCTGGTGAGTCAATTCTTAAGTCAAAATCAGGAGCTAACATCTGTTCTAACACTTTTTATGTGCAGAACTAGGAAATGATTTTATTGGGTTTTGGCACTACTTCCTCTCCCAAAAGATGTAGACAAATACATTTGTAGGAGAAAAGAAATGCACTAAGTTGGCAACAAAGCCTGAATTATATCTATGTTTATCTTAGTAGGCTCCAAAAAGAAGGTAAACCATGAAGGAACCTGTAGCAGAGGAGGGTGCCTGGTATAATTTCAAACATGGATTGTTTCATGGTCCAGTTTTGAAGAGAAACTTGCTTCCAAAAATATGCCTTGGAGTCAAATTCACCACTTTTATTATTTTTTTTACATACTAGATTTCTGATTGCAATTGATTATGAGTTTATGGATATCATAGAGTGAAGAACATGATATTTCACTTTCCTTCACTTGATATCTAAATTTCCATTGAATATTTACACTTGATGTTGATTTTATAAAGCTATTTTTGAGTTTCATTTCTTGTAATATTACCATCACTATTATGATTGATCTTTCAGTGTCTATGTCCATTTCCATGGTATAATATCTACATACAATGAAAGAAAATTTCAAAAAAAAAAATATTTTTTTAATACTCACATATAGAATTGTTAGTATAGTATATAGTTACTATTATTCACCATTGTCAACATTTTAAGTACGTTATTTGGAGTTGCCGACACAGCTTTATATCTGCTTTAGTTTATCTGCTTACAACACATATGTATTTCTTGCGTCACCAAGAGGAAAAACTATTATGCAAAGTGTTTTTAAAGTGCTTTCTTTCAAACCAACATCCTTTTTTTTTTTTTTTTTTTTTTTTTTTCCCCTAAATGTTGTGCAGAGATAGTGATTACTTCAAATCAGCGTTTGGAAAAGTACAATCAGTAGTGGTATGTGATTTGGAGATAAGAACAATCAGCATTTTTAAGCTTAGTAGTTTTTAAAGGTTGCTTATGCCTTATCTAGCCCTTTTGTTCTGACTCCTTAAATCTAAATTGAGAATCAGCCTTCATCAGTTTCCCAAAGTGTATAGGTAAGATTAATTTTAGCTCATCTTAATTATTGTAAATTAATTAAAACTCGCAAATGTTTTATAAATTTGCCATCTGGTAGCCTAATTCTCCATGACTTCAGAAGTTCGGATTATTTATTCCTGTATAAAAAATATTTGATTTTACTTCTTATTTTACTTCTTTTTTGGGGGGGGGAGGTTATCTGCATTTACATTTATATAAAAGTTCCTCTGATAAGGAACTTTTATGACAGTTATTGTATTTGATGTTAGTACAACTTAAGTAGTTGAGATATGTGTTTTTGTAGTGGATCTATTTTCAGCTCCATTTAGTGGGCTTTTCAGGAAGGCTGTCACTATGCAAGTGAATAGATTCCTTTTAAATGATACTGGAATGTAAGATCTAAACAGGAGTGTCTCTAACAGGAACAAAAGAGTCTGGATCAGTGACTGGGTAAAATCTTCTTGAATATACTGACAAACACATGCTAACAGAAGGTTTTGTAAACATCAGGCCAGCAGTCCATATCTAGCGTGCCTGTCATGTTATACAAAAGATGACATATATAATTCCATTTTTGCTATTGACCCCAACCTCCTTAGTGACTCATGTGGCTCCTTCCTCATCTATCCAGTCTTCTTTTGTCTCTATATTCTGTCTTTTCTTTTGAAGTCATATATTAATTTGTCCCCTTTTCGGGAGACTAGCTGTCTCTGTTCTTCTCTTTTGATATTTCTGAAGATCCAATGAAGTGCCAATTAGGATTCCAAGAAAATGTCATGGTTCATTTATCTTTGCTATAAAAAGGACAAAAAGTAATGACACTAATGTGAAGCCACATTTCTGTTGCAACACTTAGTCTCCTCAGCTTTTGAGTATTTCTTACAACAAAAGCACAAATGAGTGCTACTCTAAGTGTCCTGATTATTTGCATATTATGCAGATATCTGAGCATACAGCTTCTGAGGAAACTGATCATTGCTGTTCTAGTCTCAATTTTCATTGAGGCTGTGCAGGACATACCTAGCGCAAATAATTAAGAAAATGTTAAGGAAGTTTGTATCTGATCTGTTGTGTGAAGCCATTTTGCATTCAGACAAACAAAATTGCAAATGATGTTTGGACTATCATTACCTAAGTACAGCCAGTGATGTTGAGCTTTGTTACATACAAAAAACTGATTTGTAAGTCCTATGAATATCCTGTCAAGCATCTCCTACAAGTCTACGGATGATGAACTCAGCTGTTAAACATCCTTTCTGGGAAGATTCCCAAAGCAAAGTTTATATAATTGTGAATATCCTTGAGTAGGTACAACAGAGAAATTTAGAGGGTGTCAACACCACCTACACACCATTAAAGCACAGAAAAGAGATTTATATCTTTCCCATACTCAGTCTCATCAGTATTTCTCAGGTGCTCTATCAGGGAGAAAATTTGTAAGGTGCCTTCTCCAACTGATGAACCATGAATTGATAGCTGTTGAGAGATTACAAGCTCACCTTAGCTCACCTTAGTCTTTTATACGTTGAGAAGCCCCTGAATTGTATTCTTTTTATAGAAAAGTTAAATGAAAGTCTATAAAATTACCTACTGCAGAAGGCCTTAGCTATGCCCTTCTGCATTTGAATGTTCTGCAGCTGCCACTGGTTTATACCTCTGCCAAAGAAGATGTTACATCAGTCTGCTAAAAAAGTTGTCTCCATGGCTCATTCAAGAACCAAATTATCTGCAGGGACAAAAGCTTTCAATACAAAAACTCCTGTGTATGTATTTCTCTTTAGTCAAATCAACATTCATGAAGGTCAGGTCAAATAATCCAAGGGGACATTTGTAGTAGTTGCTATAACTACAATAGGAAAGTAATTTCATGCCTCTTCCCCTCACACAGAATCTCATGCATGCACACTGAAGGATTGTTTTGTCACTGACAGGCCTCAGAGATGGAGAAGTAGTCTCAGATTAGCAAAATCAGTGGCATAATTTTTAAATGAGATGAAATGTAAAGAAACTGGAAATAGCTATGGAAACAGAAGTAAGATTTGCTTCCATGCATGAAATTTAAAATGAATTCAAATATTGGTAAAAGTATTAAAAGAAATAATAGCATGAGTTAACTGTTCTTAGTCTACCTCTAATTTGAATCAACAGTATTAATATTACTCAGTATTCTACGTATAGTCTTTAACTTTTCTTAGCTATTAGAGCTCTAGTTATACCTTTTTCTTTGAGTTTTTTTTGCCATGTCTGTTTCCCATATCCACTGTCCTCAAGTGCAGACTATCTCATATGTAGTTATTTCTTTTTGTATCATGCAGTTCTATAACTGAGTTCAGACTGGATGCTGCTCTGAGCAGCATGATCTAGCTATAGGTGTCGGTGTTCATTACAGGGGAGTTAGACCAGATGACTTTTAAGAGTTCCTTCCAACTCACATGATTCTGTAATAATAATAATAATAATAATAATAATAATGCCACAATATGTGTGGATGTTTCAGTGCTTTTCTCTCTAATCATTCTTTTATGTGAAGATGCATAGCTAATAATGGTGACTATGTTGAAAAATAAAGTTTTGTAGCCAAGAACTTCCTCTGTCAAACAGTGTTATTGTGCTCTTTGTATCTATTGTAGTTTCCAGGGAAATAGAGAGAAGGCTTTACTTTGTGACATATATACTCTTAACCAGTTCAATTGCGTTCAGTCATAATTTTGAGTAGAAAAATTCTTTTAGAAATTTGTTATGGAACAAAGGGCTAACACCATCAATGTTGCTCTGCTAGTTTATAAGATCTAAGGAGTACAGTGAGAAAATGAGTGAAAAATATGTGTATTGATAGGACAGATATGGTGATACTGTTTTTCTAATTTTTTTTGGCACCAATTACTAAAATGGCTCTTTCTGGTTTTCCTTTCTTTATACTGTGCCTTGCTCCATTTTTCTACCACATTGTATTACAACCTTCACAACACAAAAGGCTGCCCTGGCAACTTTTCAGGAACTAGAGGGCTACAACTAATTTACATACCAATTTACATTCAATTAGTTGAATATAGCATCTGTTTGGCTTCTTCCTTACTTTGCACTGGAAGAATTAAAATTTGTTTAAGTCAACAATGACTTCACCCTTAAAGTCTCATCTTATAGTTTCTGGATTTATATTACTTATTTTATTTCCTTATGCTGTTCTTCAGTAGTTTAATATTTAAGTTAGTGGAGAAGAAAGAAAAATGTTACCAGCATGAGAAACAGAAATACCTATGTAATATGATAAAACTTTTCCCATACTACAGAATATGTTCATTATTGCTGTTAGCATATAGTTGATAAAATTAACTATTAAGTTATTCAGGGATTTTTTTTTGTTACTCTTAGAATGTAAGTAAAGGGGTTAAACTCTGTTTCTTAGGGGCATTTCTATACAATGTGTGCAACAGTGTGTTGTATTCACTGTCAATCTGTCCGCTTCGGTAGGATATCTGAGAACAGAGCAGAATTCTCTATTTTCCTGCAATGAAATCCACCCAGAGAAGAACATTTTTGTGTTTTTTTCCCAAAATACGCTTGACCATATGTGCATGTTTCCTATGTGCATGTGTATATGTGCAAGTTTAGAAATTCTCCAAATTAATACTTCTTATCAATTGTTTTACAAAGCATCAGGGCTGTTTAACAAGGCACTTCACAAATTTATTTCAAAAGTAAAAAAGAATAAGAAATGCACATACATATATGTGTAATGCTTGTTTGTATCCCTCTGTCTGAGTTTGAATCCAATGAATAATCACAGATTTTCATATCACAGTTTTTCTCATAGAGCAAAATATATTTTCTGTAGAAGTAGTAGTGTTGGAGAAATATTTTTTTTAGTATAACTAAGCAACTTTGACGCATTCACAAAGAAGTAGCAATCAGTGACAAGTCTTAATGGGTGCTTATGGTTAATGATACCGTGTCCAGTAGTTTTTCTTGTTGTTTCAGGCATTTGCACTGGTAACCCTTGATACTGGAAGAAAAGCTTTTAATTATGTGTGAAGCTGCAAAAATCTTTTCACTACTTTACTGTCTGTGATAACTGATAATATTGGAAATGAAGTTATTCAGAGCTAGTGTAAAATAACTAGATTGACTACATAAGTTAGTAAAACATGGAATTTTCTCAAGAGTCAGATAAATCTTGCAGAAAACTATTTTTGTGTACCATATTTTTCAGTATAAATTGTGAAGATCTTTGCAATCCTGAAGCTATCTGTTTTCATTTCTATGTTAAAATCACACACACACACACACACACACACACAAAAAAAAAAAAAAAAAAAAATCACTGATATATATCTCATTCCTTAATGGAATTATTCTCTCTGCTTTGTGTGAAAAATGTAGAGGAATATTCAGAAAAGACATAAAGTAGGTGGTAATTCTATACGTAGGTGTAAATGTAGAAGTACCTGTAGGTGTAGATGATGTATATGCATTTCTTCTCACCATAACTCCAGTGATAGCTGATGTGCATCCCTGACATTTTTATTTCATCATTTTGAACGCAAGATAAAAGGTTTAATGTTAATAGGGAAAAAAATTACACTGAGTACTACGTTTTGCTACAATGTATTTAGCCAATTTTTCAAGAATTGAAGACTAAATACATGTAATTTTGAGCTTCCTACTTCTGTTCACTTGGTCTTTCACTTGGCTATAAAATTTCAAAGTTCTGAGTGTCTGTATCTTGCTTTGATTAACCCCAAAGGAATTTATCTCACACCAGAAAAAGTACCCTCTATTAGATATAGTTATTAGGAGCTTGTGGTTTTAATGCTGCACTTTCAACATGTTCTTCATTTTATTTCACTATCCAGTTGCAAGGACAGGATCCAGTCTATTCAATGCCAACTATGTGAAGAAAACACACAATGAATCTTACTGCCACTTATGTCATGTAGAAAAAATTCTTTAAATAATTTGCTGTTTTTATGACACTTTTTTATGACTGATTAATTTTGTATTTAAACATGAAAAGTTTGCAAGTAACAAACTCTCAGTAATTTCAAGTAATGGCACTATTATTGGAATGTTGATAAAAAGATATCGCAAAAATCTTATATTTAATGAGGAAATCCACTGGATGGCCAAGTCCATAAGTTTGATTTATGGTCATAATATGTACATTTTTTTATGATAGGATTGCTTACTAGTCTTACTAAGAGACAAAAATCATTACTTTTTTGTTTTCTCCAACATGTGGTATTTTCCATATTTTCAAAGAATCGCAGAATGGTTCATGTTGGAAGGGGCCTTTGGAGATCATCTTGTCCAACCCCTGTTCACAGGTTTCTCAGGACCATGTCTAGGTAGTTTTTGAACACCAACCAAGAGGGAGGCTGCACAGCCTCTGGGAAACCTATGCCAGTGCTAACATCCTCACAGCAATAAAAGATTTTCTAATATTCAGACAAAGCCTCCTCTGTTCTTTTGTGCCTGTTGTCTCTTGATCTGACACAAGATACCACTGGAAAGAGCCTACCTCCATCCTCAGGAAGTTTGCAGATGATGTCAAACTGAGAGGAAGTGTTGATTTGCCTGAGGGTAGGAAGGCCCTACAGAGAGATCTGTAGATTGATGGGCTGAGGCCCTGCAAGTTCAACAAGACCAACTGCTGGATACCACACTTTGGTCACAACAACCTAGGCCAATGCTCCTACAGGCTTGGAGCAGAGTGGCTGGAAAGCTGCGGAGGAAAACAACCTAAAGTTGTTGAGCGGCGCTTGTTTGAACATGAGCCAGCAATGTGTCCAGGTGGCCAAGAAGGCCAGTGGCATCCTGACTTCTATCAGAAATAGTTTTGCCAGCTGGACCAAGGAGGTGATCATCCCCCTGTATTCAGCTCTGGTGAGATTACTTTGAGTACTGAGCTCTGGGCTCCTCCCTACAAGACTTTGAGGCCCTGGAGTGTGTCCAAAGAAGGTTAATGTAGCTTGTGAAGCGTCTGGAACACAGGTTTTATGATAAGCAGCTGAGGGAACTGGGATTGTTTAATCTGGAGAAGAGGTGGCACAGGGGAGCCTGCATTGCTCTCTACAGCTCCCAGAAGGGAGTTCAGTCTGTTCTCCCAGGTAACAAGAGAGAGGACCAGAGGGAATGAACTCAAGCTGTGCCATGGGAGATTCAGGTTGGATATTAGGATTCTACGATTGTTTTTCTGTGATTGTTTTTGTATGATTGTTTATGTTGCCTTCATAAAGACTCCTCATATCTATCTCTATTTTACTTGTTTGCTTTTTTTATTATTATTGGGAAAAAGCTATTATATTTTTCTCATCATCATCCAGTTTTCTCTCTCCTGAATTGCTCTTTTCAGATAACAGTTTCTCAGATTGCACATACTGAAGCCTTGGCATTTTTGTGTCTTCCTCCTGTTTTATCTGCAGTTATGGCCTCCCATCCATCTGTTACTCCACAAGGTCATTCCTGTTATGTTAATGACCTGACTCCTGAAAAGATTGCTCTCATTTCACTTATGTATTTGTTTCCTACATGCCTGACTTTTCTTTATCTCCTACAGATCTTATGTGTGGTGTCAGCAAATGTATAAATTTGTCCCATTCACTGAGTCAACCTTCATGGGCTGTTGCCTTCAAGTGGCATACATTTTAGATTGATATTTCTGTTATTATTAAAGATTTTCATATATTATTTTACCCACTTAACATGCTTCCAAATTTGACAGTAATTTGTTATTTGACAACAACAACAACAAAAAGAAAATTCACAAGTATTGCTGGCCTTTTACAAGAAAAGACTCAACATTTGCTCAGGAGATTGAGTTTGTATCTCAGTTTTCTAATGGTGGATCGTTTGAGTGCTTTATCTTTCCAGGAGAAATAGCACCATATGAATGATTCTGTCTTGGCTGCAATGTGTTTGTATAGACATATCTGCTTATGTTTTTCTACTATTGTTTGAAATGTTGATTTGGAATTAGAGCTGCTCATGCTTTAGTTCTCCAGTGAATGACAAACACACTTACCTAAGCATTTAATTTAAAGCACTTTATGGTATTCCAGGTAAAGAAGGAATCGTTCTGGATTAACTCTTTATTTACAATAATGATAATAATTTAGAAAGTGGTAGAAGCTTTGGGATTATTTTTGAAATTTTGTAATGCAGTGGTAAGATTTGATTGCTAATGCTAATCATCATAAGTAAAACATCACAAAGCTAACAAAGCAAATTAGTGTATCTCAAATGCCAAAAGGAACCTTATAAGAAAAAACATCTTGAGTGTTCCAGATTTCTTACACAGAATAAGAAATAAATCAAAGCAGGAAGAAACCTCTGGGTTCTGGCTGAAACACCTTATTCATCTTCATATAATACAATTCTTAAATGATGGGACTGTAGAATTCTGTGGAGTCTAGCACTAGACATAGATCAATATATATATTAAAAAAAAACAACAACACAAGTATCCTATGGTGTGTGCCTGATAAAAGAAGAAGGTGAAACTTAATGTTCAATCCAGTCACTATTGACCTATGTCAAATTAATTTTTCATAATATAGGTTTATTATTACATGTTTTCCTCTGGACACAAAATATTAACTGGTTCGTTCTTGGGTTAAGCTAGTGCCTGTCAAGACTTCTATCACTGGAAGGTTTTCCCCCTCAAATTTTAGATAAGATGAATTGGTCTTCCTCTTCATCATTTGTGTCTGTGTATGTCTACAGTATCAATTTTATCACCAGTGCTCTGGGAACAATTCTTGTTAATTAACTTCCATTTCCTCTGTTGACTATCTGCCAGTGTTAAGTATGAAGACGACTGAAGAAACTAACTGGCAGTAGTTCTTCTATTTGTAAATGTATTTATATCTTTTGTTTAGATAGTTTTGAATATTTTGGATTTCAGAGAAAGTACAACTTATGGTTTTATCTGCGCTGTTTAAAATAGTTTGACGCTTCCTTCCATATCTTAAGATTTTAAAACAACTGCACTGAGAACTTTTTTCTCTGCAATTAAAACAGTAAGGAGCAATATACCTTGCTGTATATTCTTATAAATCATATAAAACAGAACTCAAAAAGCTATTTTTAAATGAAAGGAAATACTGCTTTCAGCAATAGCTGTTCGATGGGGAGAATTTTTGAATTATAGTTCATTCTAAGAGAATTTCTTTCCATGCAAGAAAATTATTTAGTCCACAAAAAAAGACTTTTCAGACTGAAAGAAATAGATTTGTAGAAAACAAACAAAGAAAGCAAACAAACAAAATGCAGTATAGAGAAACTAATGTCATCTCTACTTCAGGTAATTTCACGTAAGACTATTCTGCTCCACTGAACTGCCAAAGAGGTTGGAGGTAACTAGGTATGGTCTGAGAACATGCTGTTTGAATCAACATCATCAAATTAAAAATTCAATGTTTTATGATGTCATCTAAAGAAAAGTGCAGTAAGTCGACATGATAATTTTTTAAAAAATAATAATCTCCTATCCTGAAGTAATGCACTAATGAAGACTCACTCAGCATGGCAGAGAAATAAATTGTTATTGAAAATCTCTTGTCCAGCTTTCTTTCACAATAATAGGGAAGGAGACAAAGCACTGAAATTTCAAATTCAAAGCTTTTCAAAAGATTTTATTTTTTTTTAATTTAATTTTAATATTTTTAATATAATATTAAAGATCTTACTTTAATGAGTATGTTGCAAACATATAACAAAAATAAAATCCGCTCTTCAAAATGTACACAGTCCTCAACAGGATACCAAAAAGTAGAGGGAGAGGAAGAGGTACAATGAAGGATGATATGAAAGAAAAATCTGGGTCAGATAATGTTGTGATGCAAGGAGTGCTGCACTTCTGCTCTAGGTTTGAGAGCCATTTAATCTTTTTCTGTGATTCTTGTCAAAAATAATTCAACTGGCTTTATATCATCTTTATTTTCTAATCAGTTTTAGATTAGGGAGAAAATTTTCCCTGCAGCTTATGAAAGCTCTCAATTGAGCATCAGGAGGGTAATACCACAGTACTGCCAAGAAGGCAGGAGATGCATGTCTGGGGGAAATATGCTCTGATGTAGATCTCCACATAGTTCTGAATAATAAAAACTAGGTTTAAAAATGCGTTAAGCATTAAAAATGCTTAATATATTAGAAATAGAAAATGCAGATCATTTATGTTCTTTTCAACTGCAACACTTAATTTAACTGAATGCAAATTAAAAATTTAGTTAAAGAAAAAAGGTATCATAAAAGGAATAAATCCCTGCCACAGCGAGGTTGGAACTAAATGAACCTTAAGGTACCTACCAAGCCTTTTTATGATCATGTCAGGATGAAAGAGGAACTGATGAATTTACAGTAAAATTAAGATGAGTATTCCTTTCCTTTCATGAAAATAATCTGATGTATCCTGGTGAATTTTTTTCATGTCAGAACAAATTTTGCAATGATAATTTCATATAATATTCAAATCTCTCATATTTCTTATTTTATCTATATAATTTACATAATATTTATGAGTAATATTTAAGCTATATTTTTATTATTAGAGTTATTATTTGTTGTCCATAACAAATATTTTCTTTACTATTTTCTACTTCCATTTCAAACATATTGACTCTTTTTGCAAGTTTCCAATACCTATTACTATTTCAACTTTTTGTTGATTACATCTTAATTCAATATTTTTGTTCCTTTATTTTCTGAGGGCTGAAAAAGCAAAACATTATTTGATTTTCTGTATTTATATATTTCTGTAATCTGTATTTGCCTTTCCATATTTATGTAGTCTATGTTCTTTTGTTAATGATGCAGTAGTGAAATTATTTTTTTATGGAACATGAATGGACTGACGTTATGGGTACAGTTATAGTAAAGCAAATTGGAGTGCGATCTACATCATCTGAAATTCATAGCCCTTTATTTTTTATGATAGTATTAACTATAATAATTTGTCTGTTTTTCCTGTTTTAGAAAGGTAAACCTATAAAAGTAAAGTAATTGCAAAGAAAATACTAAATGATATTTGCTTTGATATTTGTTACATCTAAATTACTAGTTTGCCACGTTCTTCCATCAGTTTGGTTTTTTTTGTTTTGTTTTGTTTTTTTTCCCCCTAAAGCTTTTTCAGCTTACCTGGGTCAATGAAATATATTTTATATGCAAAGCAAAAGATTTAGGGTAAGTCTAATTGAAATTTAAACCAAGAATTTTTATTGCTCTTATAGATTAAAGAAGCAACAAATAAAGAAATTCCTGAAAAAAAATAAAATAAAAATCTATGCCCATCTGATTCTTTAGGTCAGTGTGGAGCTTTGCAAAATGTATAAGCCCTATTCATTTAAAATGAGATATAAAGATCTTGATGTTGCTACCTTTTTTTCACAGTTCTCTACTCTGGGAGATAGGAATTAAGAAGTTATACCCTACATCACAGCATCTTTACATTACCTGTGTTCAATCATAGTATTCAGTAATGCCTTTTTATTTCTTATCATTCTCTTATATTTGAACTCATTAGAATATTCATTCAAAGAATTAAGAGGATTTATTTATTTTCATTTTCCTACATTTTCCTTTGTCTTTCTCAGCTGTTTACTTTTATTGTTAGATTTGATATTAAAGAAGAGCAAAGTAAAATCAGAAAGCCAGTTTATTAATAGTCCATCTTCTCTATTAGATAGTAGTTATAGTGGCAGAGTAATGACAAAATCTATTTGTTTTAAGACATTTATTTGGAAAAAAAAATGTGAAACCTATTAGTATGTGTGGCAGAAACAAGATCCATAGCTGTGTACCCACAATTTATTTGCTCTTTGATAATGCATCCAGATATTTTCTTTTATAATTAGATTGTAAATTTCAGCAGGAAAGGTCCTTTGTCATATGTTTATCTTATTCCTTGCGCTAAAGACCAATTCTTTCAAGAATGCCTTTGAGTATCTACAATAAAAGTAGTATGTAATGAAGATTAATTTAAAAATATTCTATTCCATTTGCTATGCAACATTTCCCTTACACAAGCCAACAGAAGACATTACAATATACACAGATTTTCTTTCGTTTTTCTCATCCCTGAATTCTCAAATTGTGCATGCCTATGTAGTTTCAAGCTAAGGATTAAGAAAGATAGGATTTTCCACACTAGTCTGAAGGTTTCCAACTGAACAGAGGAACACTGTCCTCTGAAGTACCTTTAGTGTCTACATAAAATTCATTCAGTTGCATTTTTTTTTTCCGTAACTATTTTCATCTATTAAATGATTGGCTTTCAGACATGAACTGATAGGAGTAGTTCTGTGTACCAGGATAGGGAACTTCTGTCTTTCATGTGCCTTGGAAATTAATTTAAATCTCCCCAGATAAATGTCTGCATATCTATAATTTGGATACTTAATTACTTCTGTCCAAGAGGGAAATGCCTTTATCTCTCTGTCCTGTTCTGTTTACCAAAGAAACATATCTAATTATTTCAGTCTGCCCTAAAGCAAACTAGTACGTGTTACTGGCTGGCAGGGTATTTATGAATTCTTTGGCCAAATGTATAATACAAAAAGAGGGATAAGAATTTTCTTATTTACATGAAGAAAAAAAAAAAAGTGTTCTCCTTCCTCCATAATTGTACCAATTTTCCACAAGAAATTAAATTTTGTGCTTTCCCTAGTTTCCTATATCAGAATTACCAACTAACTGCCATTGAAAACATTGGCACATTGCTTCCTTGTGTATTTGAGATCTCTCTTTCATTAAGAAGACATATGCTCATTTGCTGTCTTCCTGAAAAAGTGTAGCTCATTCTGCAGCACAGTAAAAGATGAGAGAGAATATTTTTTCTGCAATTTCTGCAACAAAACATGAAGTACCTAGTAATCTACATCAATTTCATGCGTTAACATATACTAAATTTAAATCAAGTTAATGTTTTAGAATGATTCTGTATATTCATGGCATATGATTATAGTTATGACAAGAAGTAAACTCAGGTCTCAAAGTACGGTTTCTATTCTTCCAGCTCTATGCTTCACTAGCATTTTGATACTTAGTAGGCTAGCTATCTTGATATAAAATCCTGCTGAGGTCAGGTATTTTAACATTTTACTGCCTTTTATCACTTACCTGATAAGCATCCACTTTGTATTTTGATTCAGTAGTTTTCTGTTGTGTTTCTACTGGCTTTCTAAAAGATTCTGAAGCTGTGATTTCTGATTATTGCTTCAGTGGTAAAAACATACTTATTCAGGAGAAAACATAGTCATATTTAGTTTCTTAGTCTCTACTGTCATTGTCAATTACAGGCAAAAAATAAGAAAAAAAAAAAAAAAAAAAAAAAAGATGAACATATTTGAGAAAAAAAATTATCACAAGGGAGGATTTCTTTTTTTTTCCCCAATTCCAATTTTTATTACTGTCATTATTATTATTACTCCAAATAAAGAATGAGAGAAGGGAACAGGACTGCTGGAAGGTTTCAAAAAAGAATAGTGCTAGAATCATAAAAGTATCAAATGAAGGGTGCAAAGGGAACCTGGGAGTATGAGAAGAGTACAGCTGTACAAGTTTTTGCATTGAAATAATTTTGCTATTTCAAATTTGTATGTAATTCCATTGGAAAAAAAGTACTCTTTTCAGTCTTTTGTGTATGAATTGTGTTGGATGAGAAAAAGAGAAATTCAGTATTGACTCTGAAAGTAAAATGGAAGCATCTTAAATCAGTTACTCATTTGATTGATTCTTACAGAAAGGGGTAAGCATTTTATTAACAATTGTTATTTTCTATTAGGAAAGATTTTTTTTTAATTTTTTTTTAAGATTCAGATAGCACTGTCAGATCTTTTTAAAGGCCAAGATAAACCTTTTTAAAAAGTTTTCAGTGTGTCCAAATTTGAAAACAAATAACATCAAAAAAAAAAAAAGAGAAGTAAAAAAAAAAATTTAGTCCTTTTATAACCTGTTATAATTATGTTGTGAGGCTCATTTTTATGTATTCGTTACCTTTTGTTAATGTATAATTTTTTAATCATTTAATCAGTTACAAATTCAGTAATAGCCAGGGTTTTTTTTGTTTGTTTGCTTTATTAAGAAATGAAAGAAACCCATGTATTGAATAAGATTAAATCTCAATCAGATTTAGCCTTCTCATTTGAACATTCATTTATTTGTTCTTAGTTTTAACTACCAAAGCTGGAATTCTTACAATCCTGCTATACACTACTTGAGTGATATTGTGCTCTCATGAGGTTTGATGGACTTCCACAGAATTATAGAATATCCTGAGTAGGCAGGGACCCACAAAGGTCATATAGACCAACTCCTGGCTTCACACAGAATTATCCAAAGTCAAGAACATTTTTGGCAGTGGCATGTAAATACTTCTTGAACTCCAGCAGCTTGGGAACATGACCACTGTTCTGGGGAGCCCATTCCAGTGCCCACTACCCTTTGGTAGAGAACCTTTCCCTAACACTCAACCTAATAATCCGCTGATGCAGCTCCATGCCATTCCCTCAGGCTCTGTCACTGTCACAGAGAGTAATGCTCAGAGCTGCCCCTCCACTCCCTATGAGGAGCTGCAGCTGCCATGAGGCCTCCCCTCACCTCCTCTGCTCTGGGCTGAGCACGCTCAGAGACCTCAGATTCTCCTTCTCTTCCAGATCCTTGACTATCTTAATTTTTATTCATTCATTCATTCATTCGTTTGTTTGTTTATTCTGTAGGTTTTAAAAATAGCTTTTTGTTTTCTTGGGTGTCTTATTTCTTCAAATTCCCTTCTTTAAACAAAACAAAGAAGATTTAAGCTTTCTCACTTGAAGGAAATTGCCAAGGGATACCTTTATATGGGGTACTTAAATCTAGATGATTAAATATTATTTTTATTAATGTCATCAATTTGATGAATTTTAGAAGAGATTCCTCATTTTTAATTCTGAGTGACTGTGATGTAGACATTCTTCCATCCAACCTTGATATACATATATCAAGGTTGGATATATATGTATATATAAAATGTATTTCACTATAAGAAAATGTTTGTTCTAAATGAACAAATCACATATCTGTCATTGTCATCTTTGCATACTTAAAATAGTAATTTTGGTTTTATGATTTCTTAGCCACTGTGAAATGTAAGAATTTTACTACTTCAAAGTAGATAGCTTCTTCCAGGTGCCTTTATCCTAGGGAATTGAATTTGTTTACTATTTCCATATCGAACACCACAACAATCATGCCAGAAGCTATAGATTATTTATTTACTTGTGTATTTATTTTTCTGATTAGTATCTCAGTTGGTAGTGCAACCGTTTTTCTATTTCAGAGAAAGCTTCTTGTTTCAGATCGTTATAGTGTCAGGCTTGCTACCAGTATCTGGTGTCTGCACATAGTAGATTTATATGCAAATTTCTAGTAGGGAAAGTCCCTGTTATTCTCAACATAACAGCCAATACTCCCGGGAACTTTGGTTGAGTGTTTCATACACTGAAGACCTTCTTCTGGCAATAGATTATATTAGTGTCTTTTTCTGAATCATTACTTTAGATGCCTAAATTCATAATTTTCACCTAATGCAAAAAATAAAAATAAAAAAATCCACGAGTGTTTGAACCACACTCTCAGATACAGCTTAATGTTTAAGTAGTTGTGTGTGGAGTTGGATTCAGTGATCCTCATGTGTCCTTTCCAGATCAGAATATTTCATTCTGTGATTCTATGTATGACTATTAATTTCCAGTGTATCACAGGGTTATTTTCTAATAAACTAAACTGCAGATGTACTGAAAATTACAGTATATGTATTATTTTAAAGCCAAAATTAAAGCGTCATCCTACAGTAGACTTACAGAATAAGGTATAAATTATTTAAATATAGTTGTATGTTAGACCATCTCAGAAGTCTCTTGCTTTTCATGTCTTCATCATGGGAAAATGTGGTGGTACTCAAATAAAAGGCGGATTGAAATGCAATGGATGTGATTATAAAGGCTGTTATTCATTTTACTGATTGATCAGAAATAAAAGTACATCTTAATAATTTACATGTCAACATGAAAGTATTTGAGAATTGATTTTAAAGTTATATCTGCAATATTGCATGCTGCAGCACTGGCTTTTTTGTTAGCATATTTGGTTGAGTGATTTAACTACATTTTTAGCTCTTTTGTGGAGCAAACTATATTTGTAGTTACAAGAAATATTAACTGGTTTAGGAATAACAAGTGGGAATTAATGGGGAAAAAAAAAGATGAATGGACAAAGTTATTTGTTTTATGATTAAATTTTGCATTTTAATAAGACTAATATTTACAAGCTTTTACAAACTGAAATAAGTATCAGTAAAATAAGACAGTTATAGCTGAAATATGCTATTGTTTTTTGTAAAAACTCAATTACATCATCCAAAAACATCAACCAAAGGTAGTTGGCTATGAAAAATGAAGATTGCATGCAATTAACTCTCAGTTGTGTACCAAAATGAATCAGAACTTGTTTCTGTGTGAAACTGGATTCACCTTCCTCCTATGAAAAATATAGGACTTCTTTGTTGTCTTTTGTTTGTTGTTTAATTTTATGTTTTCTTGCTTTTCTTTTGTTGCTTTGTTTTGATTTGATTTACTCCTTTGGCTGCTGTTACTACAAATAAGTTTCTTGCCAGATTTTCTGTATCAAAGAAGGCCAAGGAAATAATTCTTACATTGAGAAAATTCTGTGATGAGACATTCAGAGTCAGGTGGCTGCTTGAAAAGACAAATCTTAGATGAAAAAGAACCAGTGTCGGCTTACATACAGTATTTTTAAGCAACTTACTTAGAGATAGACAGAGTGATAGACAGACCTACTTAGTTATTTTCAACTTTTCGAAGTTTCAAAGGAATTTTTTCACTATCTAGTTTTAACTTCTTTCAATTAATTTGGGACTTAATAAATATTCAGATAAATAATTGCATACCTCTTCACAGAGAGAGAATGACAAGGTAGAAATGAAAAGAAAGAAAGAAGAAAAAAAGCTTTTTTTCTTCCTTAGCAAAGACTTTACTCTTCAAATATGTTTTGATTTTATCAGAGATACCATCATTCCTTGAGGGGTGGAGAAACTGTAAGATTTTTTTGACAGCTTCATTGCAAGAAAGAGCCTCTGGAGCCTGAAACCTCTGTCCAGCCTGTCTGTGGTAGAATAAATTAACATATGATTTTCCTTTTCTTTGAAGCTATGGCAGTATTTTAGCTAAATATGATTGAGAATAACTTAAATGTTACAAAATAAGAAGATAACCGTGCTCTCTAGAGCATGACCTAAAAATGTAGGAGCAGCAATTAGCCAAAAGGAATTTTCTCCTTCTGTCAAGGGCACATTTAAATTTAATTTATAAAAACAGTAGATAAGTAACATAAAACTTTTTTTTTTTTTTTTTTAATCAGCATTTTAGTCAAAGTAACTATGATATGCTATCATCTCCCATTGCTGAATCTTTTTGCAGGGATACCAGACCTGTTTTCTGTGTGGAGCAATTATCTTCATGGAAAAGTAATACATGTATTTAACACTGTTCTTTGGCACTGGTATCATCTAGTTTCATGTAAAACTATTGAAGGAGGAAGTTCTGTACAGGCTCCCATATATACTCATCTGACATTTATTGATCGTAAACAGGTGATCTCTACTAGCTGAAGAAGTTCCTCTTTATTGGGTGGAACATATATGTGGAATTTCTCTGTTTCAGAGAAATATTTCTGTTCCAAAAGTCAACATCAATTCCCATTTTGAAATGGGAATAAATAATTGCCTCCAACTTTATTCTGTGCCCTCACATTCAGATTTTAAGGCCATCCAGTGTTATGAGTTTACTGAGGCACTTCAAATATTGGTTCACCTTTTAAACAATGGAGAAAGGAAGTACTTGAAGTTCACGTAGAGTGGAAGTTGCCTAGTTTAACAAAATGTGAACATGACCTATCCCAGGGACAACTTAAATATATGATAACATAAAAATTTTAGTGGGAATATTTAAACTGAAAAAAAAGCTTATTTTTCATCTGAGCTGTTTTTTGTTTTTGTTTTTGTTTTTAATAGTTTTAGTGTAGTTTTAATATGAGGCTTCAATTCTGCTAATTATCTAATTTTATTTTGTATTTTTACTTATGTACTTCTGAAAAAGCACATTTTCCTTTTAACAAATTTAATAAATTCTTGTTTAAAGAAAATATTCATTCAAAATAAATTCTATGTAAATTACAAAAAAATAAAGGTAACATCTATTTCTTGCTCCTTTCCTTTTAAAGGGACCTATTCTCAGAGCAATTACAGGCAAGTCATGCTCAATTTTTTCAGACAGCAGAAATTTACAAAGTATAATTCAGTCCCAGGAGACTTTTCTATGGTTTGAAGGGTGGGATTATTTGTTTAAATAGACTTTTGAAAGCCATTTTATAAAGTATCTAAGAAGTTGAATTCAAGAAGCTTGAAGATAATATTTTGAACATCTAGAGAATGTATGAATGTTTATAATTTCTACTCCTTCTTATCCTAGTTTCATTCAGCCAGGTTTGTGCAGTCACTTGTTCCATCTATCTTTCCCCTGATAACAATTTACCTTCTGGCCAATTTAATAAAATTTGATGCACAAGAACAGAACCCCAAACAGGAAATGCTCCAGATTTTATGAAATTCAGAGCTTAGTAGAATGAGGGGGAAAAAAAGAAAGTATTTATACTCTCCAATTAAGTACTATACTAGGGAAAAGCTGTATCAAGAGCTCTTCCCAGTCTGCCCCTTCATAGGATAATTTGGATTGAGTGAGATCTCAGTGATTTCTTTCCCACTTCCTCCTGATGGCCATGTGGAGATCACACAACTCAGATGAAGTCACAGTGTAAGTTCATTTCTGCCCAGATGACAGGTGGAAAAGAGACCATGGAAGGAACCAAAAATAAGGTATCTGTGGAACACAGCGGTAAACAGAGGCAGAAGTGTAATATACAGAGTAGACACCCTTTTGCAGGGAAAACAGCATAAGTCCCTGGGAAGAAGAGTTTAATTAGTTTAATTGTTCATTAAACAATATGTTTTGAATGGAAATTGATTTTAAATTCTCTCTCTTTTATAAATACTTCTGTGATAACACTGAAAAAAAAAAAAAACAAAAAAAACAAACCAGAGCCTTAGGAGCTGCTTAGGATTTTGTAAGGAGTAAATACCCTAGGAAATTGAAGAGAGCATTATGATTATATGAGGCATTTAAGGTAAACAGTGTAATGAGAATGTTATGTACATTCGTAAGTGTGTATTTACAAGCTGAAATTAATATCTCTATTTCAGCACTGCATATAAAATATAAACACTAGATTTCTGAGTTTTAGGATTTACTACAAACACCCACATGTACATGGATTTCATAGTTGAAAGACACTTTTTAGTTGTGTACCACCCTTTGCACCTCAGAATATACGTCTGCTTCTGAAGGTAGAAATGAATGAATGATGAATTGGAATGATGAATGATTTTTATATATTTAATTGAGTATAACTTTTTCTTCCTATACCCACACATGTTTCTAGCTGTCTCTCTCCAGCAATGGATGCACTGTTGAAAGCTTTGAAAAAAATCCAGAATTACAAAGTTGCTAACAGAGCATGTGGGAGAATAGCACATGCAGGTGAGCTAAAGATTAAGGCATTCTTGATGTGCAAGTAAATGTGTTTAGGCAGAACTTAGTATATGATCAAAGTTGAGTACACAGGAGTTTAATTTTTTTTAAAATTCATAAAAACACTTTGGATGTTCATAAAATCTTAATAAGCATTTTCCTTCTTTTGAGAACATCCTTTGTTATTGTTGTTCTTTTTGTTTTGTTTTGTTTTGCTTTTTCCTGAATACACCACTGTGCTTTCATTTTTTACTTCTCCTATAGCTAGCATTCCTAAAACATAGTAACAGACTAATAATCTTGCTAGACTGTATAGCAATATGATATTTATCTTTTTTTTTTTTTTAATTTTGAGTTTATCTATTTTTTATTAAAATTGATTTTTTTCTGAAATAGATGATAGTTTTAAAATTGAAACACAAGTCTTAATATGGTATTATTTTTCTCAGGACTTTAAGCATAGAATCATAAAAAAATCAGTGGCTGGCGGTTATATCTGGCTGTTGTGTCCAGGAAATTATTTAGTTTAATCTTCTGCTCAAAGCAAGGCTGAATTTGAACCTAGAAACAGATTTCCCAGTGAGTTTTTAAACCAAGCGTTGAATATCAAGGCTGCGATTCCACTGCATCCCTGGACAAGCTGTTCCATGCTTAATCATTCACAAAGTTAAAATAACTTTCTTTTAATCATAGCTTTCTTTATGATAACCTGGGACTATTACATTTGGACTGCATCTAAAAGCTCATTTTCTAGTCTAAACTGATCATGTTACCTTCCTTTTTATGGCTTTATATGTTAATTAGCAATGTTATAGAAGAGGGATGAGTCACATTTCTTTTTTATTAGTTTTAGCCTTGTTTGGGTAGATGATGAAAAAGAAGTGATAAAATGGTGGTGTCTTCAGTTAGAAAACTGCAAGATTATCACAGTTGTATCATAGTAGAAAAGCAGTTATTTCAACTAAATTCATCCAGAGATTACTTTTTAACTAATGTAACTGTGTGTATGAAATGTTTAGAACAAGTTACTAGAAATATTCTGAGAATTCTTCACAGAGTCACAACTGCCTGCATAAATGCAATATTCTTTAAAGTTTTCTTAAATGACTTAGCTGTAGGATTAGAAGGTGTTTTGAGCAAGTTTCTTAATGATATTAAATTGGGAGGAGCTGTTGACACTACTGAGGGTGGAGAGACCTTGCAGCAAGATCCAGACAAATTAGCAAGCTGGGCAACCACCAGCTGCATGAAATTTAATAAAAACAAGGGCCAAGTTCTGTACCTGGGAAGGGATAACCCTGGCTATACATATGGACAGGAGGATGAGACTGGAGAGCAGACCTGCTGAAAGGAATTTGGGAGTCTTGGTCAAAGGCAAGTTGAACATGAGTGAACAGTGTGCACAGGCAGCCAGGATGACCAACCATGCTCTGGGATGCATCAGGCCCAGATGGGTGAGATACCTTGCTCTACACTGTGCTGCTGCAGCAAGTACTCAAGTACTGTGCGTAGTTTTGAGTGCCACAGTACAAAAAGGGTGTAAAATTATTATAGTGTCCAAAGGAGATCTACAAAGATAGGCAAGTTACTAGGACAGAAGGTGTAGGAGGAAAAGCTGAAGTCCCTTTGTTCAGGCTGCAGAAAAGAAGTCTGAGAGGAGACCTCATCACAGCCTACGGATTCTTCATAAGAGAACAGAATGAAGCTGCAACAGGGGAGAGTTAAGTTGGATATCAGGAAAAGATTCTTCACTGAGTTGGTGGTTAGGCAGGCTCCCTAGGGCAGTGGTCATGTCACTGAACTTGCCAAAGTTAAAGAGAAGCACCTAGAAAATGCTCTCAGGCATATGATCTGATTACAGGGTCATCCTTTGTGGGAGCTGGACACAGTGATCCTTATGGATCCCTTCCAAATCTCGATATTCTATGAATGTTTCTGGATAAATTGCTAAGGTAATGGTCCCTGTTTACATGACTATCATGGAATCTAATTCAGGTGCAACTCCTGCTTCAATGTAAAAGCACTGAAACTGCAATTGGTTTCCTTTACTGATACAAGTAAATTTAAAAAACAGTGAAATTAGTGAAAATGCAGTTAATTCAAATTAAACTGAATTACAATTAAATGATTCTATCGAAAGCAATTCGTAATGCTACACCAAACTGAAACACTGAAATATAAGCAAATCATCTTTTAGTGTTTGTTTATTTTCTTAGCTTTTTGCACTAGAGGAACACAGATTATGTGGAATTCTATTGCTCTGTTGATGCTTAGTTTTGTCTTGTATGTTTTGTCAGTGTTGGGAGAGAACACTCCTTTGATTAACTTCAAAAATACACTGTTATCAGTGCTGTAAACTTTTATTTTGAAATTAAATGCATTAGCAGAAATGTGCATGAATCTTGTTTCTTTGCAATTGGGGAAGAGATAGTGAGGATAAGCAATCAAATCTTGAAAATAGGATTAACAATGCATTCTGAAATACTGAGACACTGTGAATCTTTCTTTTCCAATGAAGAAAATAAGAAGGAAAAGTACATTACAAACACCATCTGCAATCTTGTATTGTTGGCCTAAAGATCAATAAGGATATTATTTTAGCACATTCACTAATTTAAATGATGCTTATGCATAACTTAATGATAATCTTGTAACATCATTTGCTATTTTTTGTCTATTTACAAGGCAAAGAAGGTTATGATATGGAGGGTGTATAAAGAGAGAGTTTCAGTATCGGTTTAGCAAAAGACGTTAATCCATATTGGGTGGAGGAAAACAAACCCATGAGACAGAGCTTAGAGACTGCTACTAATACATAAAATTAAAAATTAAACCAAACAACCAAATAAGCAGACAAACCCAGCCTGTTTTAGTAGTATCTAGCTTCCATAAGCAAGGGCTATTGTCATGAATGTTTACGTCAAAGTTTTTGATAGCCTGCAATACTACATATCTGTGAGTCATGGAGATCACAGGTAAGTGATGTAAAATGTTTGGATTTCATTTCACAGAGAGCTGTGCAAAACATTGCAGCAAAGCTCAAAACTTTCCTTCCACTTTTTATATGTTTCTTTTCTCATATTAATGAAAGTTGATTGTACAACTGTATTTATCAAGTGTGACATAAATGAATGCATTCAGTTTTTTAAAAAATAGAAAACTGAGATCAGAGGGAAATAATGAAATTAAATTTGTAATTCTGTACATGAGCAGGCACAGAAAACAACAGAAAAAAAAAAAGTTTTCTAAAACAAGATGAATTTTGAAATATTTATGTGACATTTTAACAATATATGCGAGAATGTTTTAAAGACTAATTTATTACTAGTGACACATTTTTTCATTTAACATTAACACTGGAACATAAAGAATAGGACTCTGATCAGTTCATCCTACATTACACCAGTGAGCCACAGAGTGGTTTTTGAATTATTAATGTCTTATTAAGTGTCAGTATGATGAACCGTCTTTTGGAAGAAGTGGCAATGTCATCTTTAGACAGACACAGGGTTGTAATGTACACTGCACAACAGTATTTGCATAATGTTCTCATAATGCTATCATATGGTACTTCAAAATCAAACTCTAAAAACACAGAGCATGGAAAGATTAAAGTTTGATAAAGCTGAAATATATTCAGTATGAGCATCTGAAATTTGTAATTACTGCATGTAACTGTTTAACTATGTACCCCAGATTATTCTTGAATCTGCAACAGTTCTGGCTGACAAGATACAATATTAATCTTTAGCTAGATTGTTAATAGTACATGTAGGATTTTGCAGTAATAGAAAAAGAAATTCTAATTTTTCTTTAATAAGAGTAACAAATGAGAATGCAGTGAAAGTTATAGTATTACAAGCAGGTAGTGTTCCTAAACAATTGCATCTAGAAGATATCATGTGTTCAATGAGCATGATGGAGTCTAAGAAACTGATGGGTTTCTTTTCTCTGTTTGGGAATCTGTGATTACTGGGAAAGTAGAAATTTTGAAATGTGACAAAGTATGTTTACTAGTAATCTGTCTGACAACACAGGCTTCCACACACTCAACCAGAACAGGAAATCTTAATGCCAGCAGCAATTTCAAGGACAATATGGACAATGTCTTAGTGGGATTCAAATGCATTGTTTTAAAGTATCAAGGTATGACCTGTTGAATTTAATTTGCACAACGTGTGTCAATATGAGATCTCTGACATATAACACTTAGTGAGATGAAACTAAATTATATCAATACCAGCACTGAAAACAGTGAATAATCTAAAAGAACATTTGGGTTACTGAAAGCCTCACTGTTACAAATAACAGTGTTAAAAGTTTCAGTGGTTAAACGGCTTATAACACCTTATAGCTGTGACACACTACTCTAATAAAAATGATGAAAAAAACCCTAATTAAATGCATAGTAACCTCAGACTTTCTAATGCAAGCAAGACACTACTGCTTGTTTGAAAACCTCCAATAAAGAGCTGATATTTAAATTCAGGGTTTTCTTTTTGCTTTTGTTTGGTTGATTTTCTTTAATGCCACAGGCCTATTTCCAAATGAAGCATGAATTCTTTACATACTGTCTTTCTTTTACAATATGATTTGTTCACAGAAATAGTCATTTTGAAAATTGTCACAAAATCTGAAAGAGCAGTCTGAGAAATCATTAGAAATGTAGGTTGATATTATTTTATAAAGCACTGTAAACAGAATTCTGGATGTTGCAATATTTTATAGTATATCCTTTCAGCAAAGGCTTAAGATTTATGATCTGTGAAAATCAACATCTCTGCTAATCTCTCCATGTAATGTCAGAACCCAGAATGCAAAACTGTTCTTTAGTGAAGTAAAGGGTGAAGGATATGTAATATGTGAAGAATGATCTGCAAGGCCGATTATTATTTTTCTCTTCTGAGCACATCTAAGGAAAAAAAAAAAAAAAAAAAAAAAAAAAAAGGAAGAGGATTTTTTATTTCCCAAGTCATTAAAAAATTATTTTTAAGTTAATCCATGCTATGTTTGTTTCAGTTTAGTGGAATGTATGCAGAAATTCAAGTTATGTAAATGTTTATTTCATATGGAATATAAATATTCATATCAAATATTTGGATTTTCAATCAGCAGATCTTGTCATCAAAGTTAAACTGCGTTTAATATAACTAAATTCAAAAGCTTGAATATTAATGAGATAAATATTCTTTAACAATTAAAACAATACATTTGAATCCTCAGGCATTTTGTGCTCACCTGTGGTATAGCATGTTAACATAAGTGAAAACCATCCATAGAAACAGGTCAGTGTACAGGCTGGACAAATACAACTGCCTTTTGCAAAGACGATTTTATTAGGAGTTTGTCTCCAGCTAAATTGCACATAATACGGAAGCAGAAAAAAAATGATAAAAGGGAGAGTGATTCGGAAATAAGAATAAAGCAATGCCATGGACATTCTTTTTATTTTTTAGTTATTTACACATTTCCTGAGATGTAGCATAGTAACTCTGAATCTATAGTTTCTCTCGCTGCATCAGTTCTCCTGGCATTTAAATCAGGAATCTAGAAGTTTTGCAAAGATCCATATACATGGATGCTCACAGAGATACTCTCTGGCAGACATACTTTCATATACACTGTGGCAGCTACATATTAAACATTTTCTTGAAATACACACATTTTCTGTGCATTGACAATAGTAAGGACACTAATTCATAGTTTTTGTTTTTATATTTATATTCTTTACATTTGTGACTAAGTGTGTTGTGTGTTTGTTGGTTGTTTTTGATTTGTTTTTGCATGTTTGCTTGTTTGTTCAAATATACCTCACAAAAGAAATCCAGAGCTAAATTTACTTTATTTTGTAGTACCCTAGAAATTGCTTCAGATATATATATGGGATTAATTAAATTTAATTTATTACTAATTATTTATTACTTATTAATTAATTAATTTATTTATTTATTATTAATAATACAGTTGTTTCCTGAAAATATCTCAAAAGACTTGAAGAAAATATATATCTATAGTGACTATTGTGCAATCACACCTTATCTGCGTGTTCACTAAAACACATACTTGTAGATAATAAAGTGTCATAAAAAATCTGAAATTAATATATGTATATGTGTATATATACATATAAACACATGCATACATATATACACAGGCTGCAAAGTAGTCTGGTTAGCGTTAGCTTTGCTTTCATTTTTCTTTTCACCATAGATTTTATTTTAGCAATTTTAGAATTATTTTAGAAGTGCATGTGGAAGTTAATTTCTTAAGGAATGAAATTACTACTGAGTAAAATATTGACTAAAAAAAGAAAGAATAAATATATGCACATAATTAAATTCTGAATTTCTAGAGGTAAAATAAATGTGTACTTTTTCCTTTATCATTTGAGATAACAGACAGAAGAAAAAAAAAAAAGCACAGATGTGGGATGAATTGATATACATTTATTCTGAATAATGTAATGTTACTAGATTCTTTTTCTGTAGAGAATTGGACAGAATTCATTTCCTCAGCAGGAGGTTGCTGTTCTTTTTTTGTTGTTGTTGTTTGTTTGCTTTAAACAATGGTATTCTACAACAAATGAATTAAACATTATAATTGCTATCAAATAGCATATTAACCATACATTTATTTTATTCATATATAGCAATATTTTCGGTAATCAAAGAGACTGCTTGATTTCTTTTACTGTTGATTATTCAGTCTGTTATTAGTGTGAGTTTGTTAGCCATGCTTATGAAGCCACAAATCTTATGCAAAGCAGATTATTATACGTATCAGGTGGCAGAATTCTACAAATCGTTTATAGAAGTAATTTACTATATTTTAGTACTTTAATTACATTAATTTCTGATTTAAGTGGAATGTGACTGCAATGTGGGATTCAGTTAAGTCTTGCACTTAAATGTATGTATGTACAACTAGCTACCAGTGTTTATCTTCTCTTACTGCAAATATTGACAATGGAACCCTGAAAGTTGTCCTTGAAACTCATGGCTAAGGCACAGTCAAGCTATACAGATAAACATAATTTTATTCATTCTAAATATGTCAGGTGGTGTGCGGCTGCCTTTATGGCAAGACACATTCTCTCTGTTTGCTCCGTCCATATCATGTTCAACTGCCTTCTCTGAGTGAGAAAACAGGCAAGAGGTGTTTGACATTTATGTTTAGAAAGTGGCATTCTGCATATGACACCTAAGCAGACAAATCATTATCTTGTCTCTCTTGAAGGAATCCACTGTCTCTTCTTCGAATATTATAGAATGGTGACACTAATTTGACACCAAGTTCACACATACATACTTCATAAACATTTTATTTATTGCGGTGAATTTCATTCAAATGCCTGTCACACCATGTCTGGATGTAATCATCAGCCTCCAGCAGCCTGATCTCAAATTACATCATTTTACTAAAAATCTGCGTTATCACTCTAAATCGCCTTAGTTTGCTTCACTCACAGAGTTACAAAAAGGGAATTGTTATATTGTTGTTATACATAAAAGCATATAAAGAATAAGAAAACAACTATGTAAAATCTGAAAAATGATTAACAAAATGTTTAATTCAAAGTAATATCATATGAACATAATTATTAAATAATTTGAAATATCAACTTTTAAATAACTTGAATATACATTTATTCATTTCTTAATTCTATCAAAAAGATTAAAGAAGTAAATTTATACTGTGATTATCATGAATTTAAGTTACTAGTGATAGATTTTGTATTTTAGAATATCGATAGCTACCATAGCAATAAAATTTGGTGTCAATTATACATTACACAGAAGAAAAAGCAAAAGAAAAGAACATGAAAAAGACACACAAATTAAAACTATGTTCTTCTACCATTGCTACATATACAAGAAAATAAAGCAAGACTGAGAAAATAACATTTATGTGAAATTACTTGTAAGTTTTTTAGTCTTTCTTGGACCTTTTATGAGTTTAAATGCACAAAATTTATTGTTGCCTTTAAACTTTTAGCTTCCAGAGGGCTACTAGTGTACCTAGTAACTGAAATAAAACAATTATTTCTCAATATTTTTCCACAATATATTTATACTTATGAATAAATATGTGTCACAGTGTTATCTCAACAATTAAAGTATCTTAATTGTGCATAATTCCTACTGCTGTTTCTCGTAATAGATTTATTTTTCTTGAAAATAAAAAGAAACTCAGCCTAAAATCACACACAAAAAAATTAAATTCAAAATTTTCTGCTGATTTGCTGCAGTCTTTGTTCCATATCACTCTTCAATATCAGTAACATGATGTACTGCAGTTATGAATATTGAAAGCATATGTGGTTGAGAATATTTCTCATAAACACATGCTAAAACCTTCCTGTAGTATCAGAACTGTTTTGAAATATCGAAATAGACATGAAAACTCCATATATATGACATCATTTCTAAGCATCACTTTCTAATTCCTTCTTTTTTGATAATTTAATAGAAAAAAACAGGTTCTGAAGAAAAACTGCTTAAAGTTTGATCCGTAATCTTTCACAAAATATGTGTTGCATTTGTTTAGAATGTTGATGAGAATCAGTTCTTTGGGAAGGAGCAACTTGGGCTGTGCACATAGACAGAGGATGAGATACTTGAAAACAGTCCTGCTGAAGGGGATTTGGGAGTGTTGGTTGACAGCAAGTTGAACATGAGTGTGCCAGGCCAACCATATACCAAGGAGCATCAAACACAGCATTGCTAACTGGTCAAGGGAAATATTCTTCCTTGCACTGCACTGGCTCAGCCTCAGGAAAAGGTTCTTCACCTGGAGAGTGGTCAGGCACTAGAATAGGCTCCCCAGGGCAGTGGTTATGGCACTAACATTGCCAGTTCAAGAAGCTTCTGGACAATGCTCAGGGATATTGTCTGATATTTGGGTGATACTGTGTGGAGCCAGGAGTTGAAGTTGACGTTCCTGACATTCCAACTTGAAATATTCTGTGATTCTATGAATTCTCTTTTGTTTTGCCTGCTTTTACCTTAAATATAACAGTGTAATAAACAATTCACACCTGAAGGCAACTAAAATATTAGTAAAGGTGTTCCACAAAGAATTTCATTGAATTAAGTTTAAATAATTCCTCAGATCCTCAGTGTTAAATCTCCTGGAATTCTAAAGTAGTAAAACATACTCAGAAAGAAATTGTGGAGAAGTAATAATGTATATAAAATAGATGATAGCAAGATTGTTTACAAATAAAAGTTGGAGTTGCTTTCCTCGTCCCTTTACATTCATCATTTTAAGAAAAATCTGAAGTCATGTTGATTTGACTTATTTTTTCTTTCAGATTTCTAATCTATATTTGAATATTTCAAAGGTTATTTGATACAAAATGAAGTCTGGAGTCATTTGCAAATGTCGAATAAATCTTTCTAAACTTTAGCAAACTATAACTATTACTGAATATTTTGACAGATTCTGAAATTATTTTTAGTAAAATAGAATTTACAAACCTTGTCCTTTCATGCCAGTTGTGCCCATTTAAGTCCTATTAACAATAACATGAATTTTAACATTTAGTATCTCAGTGATGATCAAAGTATATCAGTGATAATATGTTAATTTAATGTAATGAAGCTTGCACCCTATTGTAGAAAGTTTCTAACAGAAAAATGATCATGATATTTAAGCAGTATAAAATAAAATTTAAAAAAAGATCAGGGAAAGCTAGACTGAACATGAAAATGTCTGAGAAAAATCTCTTAATTCTAGAATTACTTGCTTGTATTCAATTCACTACCTATTTAATACAAAATTCATAATAAATCCAGAGAGCCAGGATTGAAAGTCCCATTCCTTCAGTTTCTGGGTTAAAATGCTCATCACTATGAGTATGCATTCCTTTTTCTCACATCTCTTCATTGCTTTTAAACAAAATTCAGTAAAAGACCCGCAGTTTAAGAGAAAGACTTAAGAGAAAGATTTCATTCATTTTTAGGTTATTGATGCTAGCTGAGATTTGCACTGGAACAGTACCTATCCAACAGTTGCAATAAGTTATGATTGTTATACGAAACCATAGCCTCTCCACTATGAAGCTGTGTGCATCCCACTGTTTTTTTATCTAGAACGGTCATTTATCTCCACCAGATCTGCAGAAGAACTCCAATCAGTTTTGTGACCGCAGGCAGAACACATGGAAAATTATTCCATTAGCAACTAAGAATCCATTATCACATTAGAATAAAAAGTAAAAAATGAAATTAAGGTTATACTACTATATACAGCTTCAATCCAAATGTAAAAAAGAAAAATTAAGACAGAAGAGCAATTATGGAACACTCTATCTTCCATATTAGGAATGTAAAAATTTACATTCCCAATTTAGAGAGCCATATCATAACACAGAACCATGAGATTTAAATTACAAGAAGATCTGACTGTTCTATCCAATACTGGATGCAACACTGAAAAAATCTTTGTGCAGTGTTTTATTTTTAAAATGTTGATAATCCTATTAATTCTTCAGTAGCCCAAATGACACATCAAGCAGTGAATGTGATCATGAATCAACAAAGTAATTCTTTGAATATTTGTTGTCTGTTTTAGTTCAGTTTCTTGAAAATGTAACTTTTGAAGGCTACCACATTAAAATTTTCTCAGTTATCTATCTCAGCATTACTAGTGAGGAAAACTGAAAGAATGTGTCCGGGTTGCATAAAATTGAGAAACATGCCCCTGTCATCTGAGTTGTGGTCAATATTTATTATTGTTTTCATCTAGAATATGGGCAGACAGGCCTAGCTACAAGGAGGATGCATTTCTAAATTAAGTACACTGCTGAACCAGCTTTAAACTCATTTTAATTGTTATCTTATTGTAGATGTGTTAAGGCTTTACTCTTCTCATCAAACAATTATGTAAGAATGTAAAAGCAAAGTACATTAAAGTACTTTAAATACAATAAAACAAGGAATCAAACTGTGGTATCACATCAAAATGACATCTGCTTCTGTGATAAATACTCTTCATACTTTTTTGGAGAGTGTACTAATCAGGACTGGTGAAGTACCAAGAAAACATGAGTGCAGGTTCTTAGAAAAATGATTGTTACAGGATGAGTTGCTGAGCATTACTAGAATATCATTAAACTCCATATATTTCTCTTAATTATAATTCACTTTTGTTTTGTTATAAATAAATATTAATTATAATGCTTATTTGGTAGTTGCATAGCACATGGAAAAACCCAATGTGAGAAGAACAGTCACAGACATTTCTATAGTAAAAGAAAGAAAATCAAAATGAAAAAAAAAATTAAGTTGACAGCATACAGACTGAATGGTGATGGAGTTGAATCCTTTGTTCCTAGTTCTTGAACTGAACAAGACAAAATGTGATTTCATCCGCTTACAGATAGTGATTGACACGGTATCTAGAAAATTACCCAGCTACACATATTAATCCCTGCAGAAAGCATCTTTATTCTGTGAAAATCTACAAAAGACCCAACCACTAAAAAGCGATGCTTGCTTTCACATTTTACATATATATAAGATCCATATTATAAGGAACAAGGATCTCATACATATACATAAGAATATAATAAAATTACAGTATTGAAAACAATCTTTTTTTTATATTGTACTACAAAATGATAATTCAGTGAAAGAGAACTCTAACATCCTTCTTCCTTCCTCCTAATTTTTTTCTTTAATGTATAAAGTAAAATCATAGAAAATGCATGTTTTTCATGGAGAGAACAAGTTGCCTGGCAACAACATCAGTTTCAATTTCTCTTCAGTATGTAGTATGTATCCATATCTAGATTGCTATTTATCTTCATTAGACTCAAGTAATTTAGGTTGTCAAGTCTCTGGTGACCACTGAGTATCTGATAACCACGTATTTTATGCTTGTCAAGATATGCTTGCAAGCAAAATAAAAATAGCATAGATTTTCTATCCCGCATTTTCAGCTTATGATATCATCAACACTGATGTGTTGCAATCTTTTTATTTGCTCCCTGTTCTGGCTGGTGTCCATTATTGTGCCAAAAGATCCTGAAGATCAAACTTTAGTTACCAACTCTCCTTTAAATAGTAACTATGACAGTCTTCGTGTAATCATCTCAGTCTTGATATAACCACCTTACTTAAATTTCTGTTAAACAGTCTTAAGATACGTCCTAAAGAGTGTCAGCACATAAGATTGACAAACTTATTTACTAAGTCACTAAAAGTTGGTGTTATATACACAGTTTCACTTTGTTGTGGGGAAAAAAAATCCACAACACAAAACCAATCAAACATACATACATATATAGAGAGAGAGTTGAGTTGATGTTTATACACACATATGGAAATATGTATTAATGCATGTAGGCACACATATATAAAGAATTTAGTATTTCTACCTCAAAGCTGTGAAGCATCTGCAATGTGCAGTTTACCATGGCACAGTCTTTCTCCAATTATTTATTCCTCATCTAAAGAAAAAGATATGTGGGTGATCATCATAAGGTTTCTAAGGTGTCATGAAGAGTGGTACCTCCCATATTCATAAGACTTACAAAAATCCCTACAATGAATAATAAATGTTCACATTTGGAGGTACATCTTATAGAGTCATTAATTAGATGTTACATGTTGTGCTTTAGCAAATGTAATATGTAAAATTGGATATAAATTACATAATAGAAATACAAGAAAAATAAACTAAGGCAGAGAAATTTAGAAATGAGAAAGAAAAGATTCAGAAATTGTTTAGGACATCATGTTCTAAGATGTATTAATATGAGATGCATGTGATGTAAAATAATGAAATCCAAGATCCTAAAGAGAGAGATGAAATTAAATAGCAGATTTCAGGATTCCACACTTCATCAGAGTTTGAATTTTTCAGGGAACTGGTGGGTGGGATTCCAGGGAAGGGAAAAAGGAGCCAAAGAAACCTGTCAGATCTTTAATAACATCTCTCAATTGCAAGAATAATCCGATCTGACATTCAGTATAACAAATACATGAATTAGGAGTCTGTCCTGGCTAAGAAGAAGCCTCCTATCCCTCCAGTACTAAAAGGTGACATACAAGAAGTGGAAGAAGGGACAGACAAAAGGTGCACAGAAACATTTTGCAGGCATGTAGGGAAGGTGTCAGGAAACTCAAAGAAGTATCAGGGTGACTTGAGGAACTTTTGCCATTCCATGTGCAGAAAAAGCCTGGAGAAAGAAAATGTGGCCTTGTTACTGGATGAAATCGGTAACTTAGTAAAAGAACATGCAGGTAGTCAGTACCTTCTTTGGCTTTGTCTTCATCAGCAAGATCTCAATGGTTTCTGTGCTTAGAGACAGGGTTCAAGGGGAAGAATCAACCAGCACTGGAGAATGATCAGGTCAGGATTTATTTAAGAAATATCAACCCACAGAAATCCATCATTCCATAGGGAATCAAAAGGCTATGTCCAAAGGTGTTGAGAGAGCTGGATGGTATGCTTGCAAAGTGCTTTCTGTCATTTTTCGAAGGTTCGTGGAACCATGAGAAAGTCATTAGGCAACACAGAAAGGCAAATGTCACACTGATACTCAAAGAAGACAAAATGAGAACCTTGCAAAATACAGGTCAGTTAATATCTTTTTGACAACCGAGAAAACTGTGGAGCGAGTTTTATGCAAACACTTTTCTGGGAACAGGGAGGAGGTAAAAATTACTGGAAAAAGCATGGCCAAAGACATGTCTGACCAGTCAGATAGCTTTGAATTGTGAAGTAGCTGAATTTGAAGATGAGAAAACAATAGATGGCTTGATTTATCAGGACTTTTAAAAATTCCTACCATGATATTCTTGTATTTAAGTTGAGATGTCACAGACAGGGTGGATGGACAAATATATGGGTTCGTAACCGACTGGATGACTGAGCTCTATACTATACTATAGTACCAACCCCTGGGGAACACAGTTACAGGCCTCCAACTAGAACCTGTGTCCATGCACTGATTTGAGCTTGGAAGTAGTAAATCTTAAACATTACACTAGGACCCCCTTTTCAACACTCTAGCCCATGGGATACATTAGGGAGGTCCTCAAAGAGGTCAAGGTTGACTCTCCTGAAGTATGGGGTTGCAATCCTACTTATTGCTTTGCTTCTTCCACACAAGACTCTGAACTCCACTATCTTATGGTTATTGCATCTCAGGCTGCTCTCAACCTTCACGTCTCCAATCAGCCCTTCCTTGTTTGTAAAAAAAAGGTCCAGCAGCACATCTCTTCTCATCAGCTTCTCCATCACCTGCAGCAGAAAGTTATTTTCTATGCATTGCAGGAACCTCTTGTACTGTGTGTGCGTCACAGTATTGCTTTTTCAACAAATAGCATGATTGAAGTCCCCCATGAGAACCAGTGCCTGTAATCGTGAGACTACTTCCAGCTGTCTATAGAAGGCCTTATCAACTTCCTCCTCCTGATGAGGCACACACAGTGGTGTCACCCATATTAACCTGCCTCTTAATTCTCATCCATAAGCTCTACACGTGTTCATCATTCATTCCTAGATGGAATTTGATGTATTCCACTTGTTCTCTCACATTAAGAGCAAATAAAAAGTACATAGCCACAATATCATTCCAGTCATGAGATCATGGTCCTGTAACTGCACACAGATCTTTGTTTCTTTCTGATTATTCCCAATGCTGCATATGTTGGTATACAAGCGTTTTCAAGAAAAGTGGGTGTAGACATCTCTAGAGGGATGCAGAATGATTTCCCCGTAACTATACTCTTGAAGTGGCTGGCATGCTGGCCCCTGTCATGGAAGGGAGATAAGAAACATTTGTCTGTCTTCTGCTTGGCCTGGCCTACTCCCTATTGGATTGCAATGAGAATTACTATTTTGGACCATGACTCTCAAGTCCTTCAGCTTAGCCAACCTACTGCTAAAGATTGCTCTACCTCTTATTGACAATATGCAGCATGAAAGTTACATTTGATTTTTCTTTTAGTAAAAAGAATATATGAAGCTATCAATTAACATACGTGATTAAATATAATCTTGCCAATATATGCTTTAACCAGAAGTACCTATTTCTATTGCAACTAGTAATCACCTGAAATGCTGATTCAGCTGTATACCTAGAATTATCATAGTAAATCTTTGCAAATAACTGATTATAACACAGAGAAAAGAATGAATAACAAAACTTCATCTGACTTCACTTGTCTCAAGTAGAGAGGAAACCTATTTACAATTATGGTACATTTCAAGGGGAAAAAAATCCAGTGACTTTATAGATGTATTACATTTGTCACGCTCCGAATAAAGGGAAAAAAAAAGTCAGTGCACTTTTCAAATGCTAGAAGTTCAAAGCTATGCATCTAAATTCTGCTTCAACTTTTGTACAATGGCATATATTTTTAGCATTTTGCAGCAGATACAAGGGCTTTCCTCCCTATAAGACACATTATAATTTGGCCAAATGGAAGCTGAAAACAAGAGACTGTTTCAGACTGTTAAAGATACAGCAAGAAAATATGATATACTTGTGTTAGAAGTGACCTTCCCACAACATGATCAGGAATAACACAAATGAAAGTGAGGTTTTGCTAGGCACTAGCGTGTATTTTCTTCTACTTAGAGCACATCAAAATGCCAGCTGACTACTTTACTCTTTATATTATTTTTCTCCTTTGTGATACATGTCTACAAGAAATTATAGAATTTATTCCTCATCCTGCAGTTTCTCAGTTTCGTCAGTTTACCTATGTTACCATGTTGATCGACAAACAAGTAGTTTAAAGAAAACAAATAAAATGTTCTTTTTTTTTCTTGCCTTGCTCCTATATTTATATTTGCTTTTTCTTCAAGTAATGCGTAGTAGCTTGGGAAGAGCACTTAAAAGAATGAAGTCTTGACTGTCTTTTAAAGGTAACACGATTTAAGTTAAATGTTTCCTCTATAGTAAAAATCTGTCTTTTTCTTAATAAATACATTTTCTATATAACTCCAAAATTTACTCATCACTGCCTCCTATGTGTATAAACATACATTTTCATATTTTATATGAAGAGGCTTTTTTTTTTCCAAAACACATTTTTGCTTTAAATTTTAAGTTAGCTTAATTGGTTAGGTTACTAAAATCCAGTACGAGTTGATAACAATACATTTCTGAATAAATGTTATTAGTTCTACCTTTTTTTTTGTTTGAATACTGTATCAAAAAATCTTTTCAGATTTCTTATTTGAAACTCTTTTCTATCTTACCTTCTCCCCAAAGAACTTCGCTTTCAAATCGGTGCTAAACTATTATGATTTACAGGTACTTAAAAATGGTTGTTTGCTTTTTTTTTTTTTAATAAAAAAATTATTTAAAAATTTTCCATTACATAAGTTTTTAAACATGATTCTTTTCATCATTTTTACATTAGATGGAATAAACAGCAGGAAGAATATAGTTTGTCTTGAGCAAATATCAGCTTGCGTATATAAGTATTTTATTAAAAGTGAATGTACAAATAAGATAAAAATGAAAATGTAATCAAAGTTGTGAATACTGTAAATGTATTTAGTTAAAAACACTTTTGCAGATTCAAGAACTGGTGTTGATTTTCTCATTCTTTTGAGGTACGTGATTTTCTACATCCATAGATAGTCTTTTGAGCTCAGTGGTTTTCCACTGCCACTTTGTGTACAGTAATATCAAAAATGGGATGCATGCTTCTAGCACTCCACAAACAAGTATGTTGTCTCTATCCATCACCACATAATAGATGGATCTCTGTTATTCTGGTGACTCATCTTTTTTTCATTGCTAGAGAGAATCATTTTGTTGATCTGGTAATGGAATACCGATAACAGATGCTCAATTATCTTTTTACTGTTATTATCATTCATTTGGTTTCTTAGAAGAAATTGATGGCTTTTGTTCGCAATGCCAGAATAGTGGAAGGATTAACTAAATGGATTTTTACTGCATCTCTCATTATTGTATTTTTTAATTACAAAGATTACAAAGTAACTATTTTTCCTAGGAAGATTATGTTTCAAATTCCTGAATGATGAACAGAAGATGGAATTTTCGTTCCAGTAATCTTGTGTCATGAATAACAAAATTGCTTGACACTGGAACCAAAAGTCTTTAGAAGGTCCTTGATATCAGTAAAATTTTTCACTGAAATTTTGAGTAACAGGCTTTAACACATATTTTATAGTGAGAAAATCACAAGCCTCTGCTTGAGGTTCTACTGCTATGATTTCTGGTAGATTAAAAAATATATTCAAGATATAAAATATCAAAATAGAGGAATAACCATAGTTTTCATTTGGAAATGCAATTATAAAATGTTATAAAATTATAAGTGGAATATATAATTTTATAATTATATATTTATATTTTATATATAATATATTAAATATATATATTATATACTATTTCTATTAAGCTGTGCTCAACATTTAAAACAACATAATTTGAATGAGAAAACTGTTCAAATTGCAATAAAAGGGAATAAGTAATATAATTTTAAAAACTCTAAAAAGGTTAATTTTTCTTTATGTATAATTAGTTCATATTTTTTGCGAAAGTCTAAAACCATGTTCCTGAATCAAGGAATTTAGGTGATTTTTGACTGTTACATTGCTGCGTATAATATATTCAATGACTTCAGTAAAGTTAAATTTATAATAATATGAAAATGTGTTTTCTTATAGGCATAGAATTGTTTGGCTAGGAAGAAACCTTGAAATCAGCTAGTTCCACCACCCCTTTCATTGTGAGTAACATCTACTAGACTAGGTTACTCAAAGCCCCATCTTACCTTGAATATTTGCAGGGACGGAAGATCCACAGCTTCTCTGTGAAATCTGGTCCAGTGCCTCATCATACTTTCAGTGAAGAATTTCTTCCTTTTATCTAATCTAAAACTACCATCTTTTAGATCAAAGTTCTTAGCCATTGTTCTATTACTACACTCTCTAGTACAGTATCCCTCGTGTCTTTCTTGTATGCCTCCTTTAGATGAGAAGCCTATAGATTCTCCTACGGCATCACCCCAGAACCTTCTCTAGGCTAAATGACACAAACTCTGTTAGCCTGTCTTCACAAGAGAGGTGCTGTAGCACTCTGGGCCCCCTCTAGACCCTTCTCACAGATCCATGTCATTCTTACCTTGGGGCCCAAGAACTAAACCCCTTATTCAAAGTGGGCTCTCAATATCCTTCTTCTCCTTCATTTTCCTTATGCAAACAGAAAACGTTTTTTCTTAGTAAGAGACAGGACGGATGTCAATTTCTGTGCAGTAGTTTGATAGCTCTGCCTGAATCATATTTGACTATGAATGAATTATATCCATTCTCATCTGCCTGCCAAACCTCCTACCAGTGTTATATGACAAGTGTCATATAACATACAAGTCATATAAGTGTATATAATGTGCTTTACACAAGTAATTGTTGTGGCTTCCTCACTTGACAAAATGCCTAATTATCATAAGTTTGTTTCTGGAGGTGCTCACATGAAAAAAAATAAATACTGTGTCTTTATACAGGAATGAATATTTGATTATATTCAAAGGATTTTTAGTTTTGTTGCTTCTAAGAGCTGGCTTTACCAAGAAACAAAGCACAGTGTCTAAATAAGTTCTCATGTTTCACTATTCTATAGCACAAGAGCTGTGTGGATTTCTTACTGTATTTTAGTGAGCATTATCCAAGAATATTCCATAGTGATAATGAGATTTTTTTTAACTACTAGACACTTGAAAAAGTGACATATTACTACTTTCATACTATAATAAGTAGGAGGTAGATTCCTTTTCCTTTTTCCTGAAACACTCCAGTTTTCACTGTTCGGTTTAGTTTTAGAGATGCAGCTAGAATACTATCAGGAAAATCACACTGATTGTTATAATCTGTATGCCTCTCATCTATATGATAGGTTGTTAGTATTTTGTCCAGCAGCTATTTGGAATATTTTTTTTTTAAATAGGATTTTTACACATATGAGGAGTCTTCCAGGCACAATCCACAGAGACTCTTAAAACTCAGGCAGTACTGCACCACCAAATGTTCTGGGATTCATGACCCATGGTGTCAGCCAGAACTCTAGCCATGACCTTTTATTTATCTCTCACATCTAATAGTTTATATGGTCCTAACTGATGCAGTTCCTTATCCAAAGGAATACAAAATCAAGACATTAAAAATGAGAATAGAATCAAAGGGCCTTGAAAGAGCCAGACATGAACTTACATGGCTGTTCCACTAAGGTATCATTCCTGTGAAAGCCATCTTGATGTTAAAACTGAATAAAGGAAAAAATATATATATCCAGGGCTTCTCCTTAAAGAAAGATTTGACGTAGGTGTACGTCAGTAACAACAACAACAATGACCAGGAATAAGTGGGGTTTCTTAGGGGTCAGTACTGGGACTGGAGATGTTTAACATCACTGATGGTAACATGGACAGTGGGACAGCCTGGCACAGTGTTCTCTGTCTGTCAATCAAAAAATTTCATCACATTACCATGTGCTTATAACAGTATCCAAAACTTATGTTTGTAAAATTGTCTTTTTGATTAAGAATCTACCGTAAGGCATATAAGGCCTATATTTTTTCTCTATGTTATGCCAAAGGAACAATTAGAGGCATTTTTGAAGTTAAAGAAAAATTCCACCTTTGCAGAATTCTTACTTTCTTACTTGCAACATCTTAGTATTTTTATTTAATGCATATTTCATTATAGTATTACTGTTCTTAAACATTATTCAGGTCTTCACTTTATTATTATTGTTTTCTTGTTTGTTTCTGAATCATTTTTAGTTATTTGTCATCTTCCTCCTTTCTGAATTATTTTCTGCAATAGCAAGATCATTTAAAGTTTCTGCTATGTTTTTATAAGTTGTATTTAAGTCATATGCAATAATTCATTACCATAGTGTGATAAGGGTTAAAAGTAAAATTTTAGCAGTGATTATTAATAAACCTCTCACTAGATTTAAAGTGTGGAAACTCTAGCTTTATGCCTGTCACTACACTTGATGCTGCTTTAATGAATCAATAAAGCACATTTTCATGTGTCTTAGTTCCAGTTAAAATGTTGACACTATATGAGATGATGTTGATGGTGAGGTAGATAATCATATTTAAAAATCTGTTTATATATGCACAAAGTAATTCCCATCATTATATTTATATCTAGATGTGTTCTTTATCTCACCATATCAAGTAACTTAGAAACTTAAGAATTCCCTTATTTTCATCTGGGATATGAATACAGAATTTTTAAAGTTGATTATTCAAAATTAAAGCTAAAAGCATTTGCCTTCAAATAATTTAGAATATTCCTATTTTTCTTAGTATCTACAGATTTTGTCTCGACATTTTCATGCGGTTTTGAATAATTACAAATCTCTAGACAAATCTCTAGACAAATCTCTATTACCCAGCACCTGAGCTTAAATATTGTTATAAAATTTGAATGAGCTAAGGGATGTCCAGAAATCATTTTTGATATCTACTAATTTTGCAGAATAAATTTGAAGTATTTATGAAGATTTCTGATACTTTTACATACCACAGATGATTCAATATGAAAATCTTAGATTTTGTCAGTTTTTAAGGAGACAAAGGGAGCTATGTTAGGCTGCAAACTTTGGACATTATGAAAAAAAATGTATTTTTGTCAGCAAGTAGATGTTCATTATAGGCAGCCATGAGATGGGTGGTAGTAAATCATTCTGAAGAGATGCAGAATCCCTTCCAAAAAAATCACATGGAGAAATACTCTGCCTTTTTCTTTCTCTTTTTAGAAATGTGGGTCTAGGTACCTAATATTCCCATCAGGATCTACCTGAAGTCAGCTAATGAAAGACACTAAGAACAGTTTTTCTGAAGAAATGGTTAACCCCAGAATGCAAAGGAGGTATTTCTTTACTTGGAAAGCAGAAATAGTTCTCAAAAAATTGTACGATACTTCTTTTTAAACAAATTCAAAGCATGTGCACAGAAAAAATTAAAAACCAACTCATCTCAAGCTTTAGTGGATTCAAACTCTGAATTTCTGGTTACTGCTAAAGAACTACAATTTAATCTGATAATTTCTTAGGACAAAGATCTTAAAATTTACTAAGGCTCTTTCTGGAAAGTAAGTTAAGAATGCCTTCTGAGAGGGTCAGAAAGCTGAGCTTCTAGCCCTTGAGTATTTGATCTAAAATGAGTTGTCCTAAAAAAAAAAAAAAACAACAACAAAAACAAACAAACAACCAAAAAAAAAAAAAAAAAAAAAACACCCTGAAAATTAAGATAAAACAAAACACTCCCCTCTCTCTTTTTTTTTTCAGTTTGTTGTTTCAGCCATTATTTCAAAATGTTTTGTATTGAATTTCATACATTTCAAGTACATTAAACAGCAATGTTGAGACTTGAGTTTAAACACTTCTCACCATTCTCAAAATCATATTAAAATTGAAATTCATTTTATTCTGGGTATTTGGCTGTTTAGATCACTTCCTGGCTGGAGTAGTAAAACAAACCTCAGTTCCCAGTCCTCAGCTCACTGGTCTTTGCAGAACGCCTGTCCTGGAGGTGTTTAGTTCAGACAGGCAGCAGTGGCATATAAACCACCTTATCTGGGTGCACATGATGTAGCTATAGTGTTTTCACCACCTTGATCTGCTAATTCTTTTGTAATGTGTCAAACTGCTTGTAAATGTAGATACAATCAGAAATTTTAGAGGGAAAGTATCTAATCTCTTCTATGAATTGTATTAAATCAGAGGATTACTGCATACTCATGAAAGTTTGGGTCTGTACATTTGCTTTCTCACTTTCAGCGAGATCACTGAAACAAGTGAAATACTAGGGAATTCTCATTAGCAGAGATTGAGAATTACTGTAGATATAAACATTGCAAACAAAGATATGTTATTTAAAATAGTCAAGAAAAAAGTATTCTTTCATAGTTATTTATTTAATTATTATGGATTAAAAGGGTTTTTATCTTTTTTTATTTTTTTTTTTTTTTTTTTTTTTCCGGTGTATTTTTTCAGGTAATCCTATGGTTAATCACCTACCTTGGTATTTTGACCTAGAAGTAATTTCTCTCATTGATTTAGGAATATCAACTTTCTTGTTTTGACTGATGAGGCTGATCTACACTTGAACCATGATTTTAGAGAAAAAGAGTGGCACATTATTCTGTTCTACATCTTTGAAATTCAAACCATATAGAAATGAGAGAGAAAGATTTATATTTTATCCATTTTCTTATGTGATAAATGTTGTTTTTCAGTCATGCTTCCCAATCTGATACTCACATGTGGAATACTAAACTGATGCCACAATGAACATCATTCGGGTTGACGAGAACCTTATCTGAAGATGAAATATCTTCCTTGTTAAGATAACAGAAATATACATTGCCTGAGACAATAAACTTTATTTAAAGTAATTTGACTAATTTGCCACTTTTTCATTTACTTTCTTTGGAACTGTCTCTTTTATTTTTCGAACCATGAAATTTAGAAGTTTTAAATTTATATTGGATTTTACTTCATGTGAATGAAAAATCTGGCAATACTTCTACACACGTTCCAGACCTCCTTCTTACTTCTTCTAGTTCATTAAAGAAATTACAAGATATTCAAGGGAATATTGTATTAATAATGGAGGCCACAGTAATGTTTCATAACACATATATACGTGCTAATAAGGCTTTTTGGTGATGGTCCCTGAAACACTGAATAATATGATCTGAAATTTTACCTTTGTTCTTTTACCATAGGCTTCTAGTACTTATTTTAGCATTCATTCTGTTTTTCTTCATAAACTAAGTGTATGTCATAAGGACACTGAACTGAATTGGAAAACTTCCAGTGCATGTTTCTTAGAATTCATATCACCTTTCCTTATTTAGGTCTATGATAAAGCTGAGAGTCTTGCTGCAAATCAGTTGTGCATTCAGTCTTGAACCAGTCAACCGAGAAGCTGATTTTTCAGCAAGCAATTACAGTTGTGTATCTCTTTATGATGAGCTACAATGTAGGAAAACATTTATTGTGTAATAATAGCTATAACTGTGCATTTTCTATTCAAAGACTTTCAGTGGTCTTGTTGCTGCTGTAAAGGTACTAAATAAAAGTACTAAAAGAGAAGAGTGAAAAATTGTCTACAAATGAAAAAAAACCACAAAAACAAAATACTTACATATAAAACGCTTTAACTATTTCTTAATATCTGCCCAATACTTTAATTTTGTATGATTTTCTGCACTCTGTATGTTATGTATTTTTACAGTCTATCAATTTACCAGTAAGTGATTTATGTTATTCTGTGTCTGAAATGATATTTGCCACAAAATGGAGCTTCTCAACTTCCTTGATTTTGATTAATATGAACTTTTCTAATTATTCCAGTAATATTAATCATTTTTTAGTAATTTAAGACTTTTTTATTTATCTCTGATTATATCTCTGATTATAATATTATATTTTAGCCTATATGTAGTTCTTAGAGTAACCTTAGATGATCATATATTAGTATGATCAGGTGGCCAAGAGGGCCAATGGCATCCTTGCCTGCATTAGAAATAGTGTGGCCAGCAGGAGCAAGGAGGTTATCATCCCCCTCTACTCAGGATTGGTGAGGCCACACCTCAAGTATTATGGTCAGTTTTGGGCCCCTCACTACAGGAAAGACATTGAGGCCCTGGAGCGTGTCCAGAGAAGGGCAATGAAACTGGTGAGGGTCTGGAGCACAAGTCTTATGAGGAGCAGCTGAGGGAGCTTGGATTGTTCAGTCTGGAGAAGAGGAGGCTCAGGGGAGACCTCATTGCACTCTACAACTTCCTGAAGGGAGGCTGTGATTAGGAAGGGTTTGGCCTCTTCTCCCAGGCAATGAATAGGACCTGGGGAAATGGCCACAAGTTGTACCAGAGAAGGTTTAGATTGGACATAAGGAAGAACTTTTTCTCTCAGAGAGTGGTCAGGCACTGGAATGGCTGCTCAGGGAGGTGGCGGAATTGCTGTCCCTGGCAGTGTTCAAGAGGCGTCTGGATAGGAGCTGGGTGATATGTTTTAGTAGCTTGTGGTAGCAGTGGTAAAGAGAAGATGGTTGGACTTGATGATCTTATAGGTCGTTTCCAACCTTGTGATTATATATTCTCATGGTTTCTATAGTTTCTTTGCCCTTTGCTATTTACTAAAATATCATTTATCAGGACTTACTTTTTTTAAAAAAAATGTTTTTACTGTAGTAAATATCTATATTACTCTATCATATTCCCTTTTTGACTTTTTGGTATGTCATTCTCACTGCATTCTTTGAATACGTCATTTAAGACTCTTTAAACATACATTCCAATATTGTTTTATTCAAATGTAGTTTTTAAGTGGGCTCAGTTTCAAAATAAGAGATTATTCTAAAACAACACTCAAGGGAGACAAAAGAAAAATTACAAGAAGGACTTTTACAAATAGATAGGCAATTCAGACATTGATTGTAGATTCTCATGACATACAATTGATCTGCTGATACATATTATATCAGAAATTGCTAACACTGATGGATGCTTTGGTTAAATTATTTTCTATCCCCTTCAGTTTTTCCAGAAGTTCCATTTAGAAATACAGAAATTGGAGTATGTACACATAAAATTACACTAATTAATTTTAAATTGTTTGACAGATAATGTAATCAAAATCAATGCATTTGAATTCATTCTGAGATAAATGAAGTCAATTACTCTTGGCAAAGTTAGTTATTTTGGCTGAAATGGTTTAAGACAATATTTCAAATTTAAAAAAATAATGATTCATTATTTCCTTTTATTGCGATTATAATCTTAATGTAGAATAGCAGTATAAAGACGAAAAATGGTGACATTCTTTCCTGACACTGTCCTTAACTACCAGTCATAATAATAACAGAACATACATTTTTTTTTTATTTCAGCTTCTCACCATAAGTATCTATTTCTATCCTAAATACATATATGCTTCTCACTTTAAACATCTAATTCTGTCCTAAATACATGTATAAAGTCTAAAAATGAAAACTAGAAAAAATAACCCAAGATCCAGTAACAACATATTATTTCCTCATCCAGAAAGATATTATGATGAGACTATTCATATAGGTAAGGACACATTGAAAAATTAGGCATACAAGTATGGTCTCAAAATACAGTTTGTTCAGCACTGACTATTCTCACCTGAATCATGTATATTAATACACCATCTGAAAAATTAAAATGTTGATACAGCTATATATCTACATAAAAACTGTTGTTTCATCCCAACAGTATTTAATGAATGATTTGCTTTAGAACATCATCGAATCATAGAGTCATAGAACTCTATGATTGGAAGGGACTTCAAAAATCATCTAGCTCCAACCCCCCTGCCACAGGGAGGACTGCAGGCACTAGATCAGGTTCCTTAGGGCTCCACACAACTTGGCCTTGAATACCTCCAGGGATGAGGAATCCACAACTTATCTGGGCAGCCTGTTCCAGCACCTCACCATCCACTGAGCGAAAAATTTGCTCCTGACATCTTTTTATGATGTACCCATCAAGATAACAACCCGGTACTGACAACAAACAGTTCAAGTCAGATATGAATGGATGTGTATGTAGAGGCTAACTCATTCATTTTTTATTATTTTGTTATTTGCACATGCTGTATATCTATTTGACCAAAGACTAACATTTTGACAGACTTGGAAGATACGATCTTGTTTTTGTCTGATTTGTTTTAATAGGGATTTACATGATGAATTTTCTAATTGCAAACCAAACCTGTGCTTTGACTGGACACTGTAAAAAGTAATTAAGGTTTACCCTATTGGTAACAGAGATCATGAAAAATTAAAGCAATGTGTTTCCAATACTGAATAAATATAAGCAATACTGTAGACTTTCTTGTTGACATTTGTAGCATTGAAAAGCTTGTCTTTTTTAAAGAAACAAGAAAGCACTGCATTTTCTGCTTATTTTTAATTGTCCAAGTGATTGACCCTTTAGGAAAGAACATGTTTGTAGTGAGCAGCGAGCCTAACTGACATAGGACATATAGGACTTCTTTTTTTTTTTTTTTTAAATTGATTGTGATTGAAAAAGTTGTTTTAAAAGACATGCCACATATTAGTTAGGCATGTTTGCAATGGTTCCCAAAATAAGCCATACTTCCTTATATTTATATTAGATATTTTCATGTCTCAGTATTATTGGGTTTCAGATTGTCTGTACCACTAAGATAAATTTACTGAGATTTGGGCTCTCATATCACTGTCTAGTCCTCAATAAACAACTTTGTGTTTGGCACCTTCTTCTTTATCAGCTTCGTTTTAAAGACCTGATGTTACATTCTCAAACTTTGCCATGTCTACAGCCCCACAGCATTTTAGCTGTCTGAAAAAGAAAAGAAAAAAAATAGTGGAGACAAAAAGAGGCTAATGATAAATTTGTAGAAGACAAAAAGTTTAATAACATGCTGAAGAATTTCTGTCATCGCATTGTTTTCACTTCGTTTTCGTTGCTGTCATGTTTCCTTAAATGATAGGGAGATTTTTCTAGTAAAGGACTATGAAGGCTGTCTGTATCTTTTAAACTGAGGTGAAACAAGCTTGCCTGGTTACAGATAAGTGGCAAATAAGACATCCCACTCAGATGTACCTGTTACTAATTTATCTGGGCTTTTATACTGGTCTATGAGCAGTAGAGCATCAAATTGCTTTCCACTGGGAGCAGGTCACATTCAGGGGTCATGAGAACCATCCTACTGGATGTATCATGCTTGATTCATACAAGCTGTTACTACCAAGAACTTGGCAGCTGAATTCTCCATCTAATTAGAGATTTCACACTAGGTATTTTTTCTGGAAAATTTGATAACTATTTAATATAGTGTAGATAGCAATTGTTCTGTGGGGAATTTCTGTGTCACTTCTAGAGGATCAAATAAATGACTGCTGATTGCTGTGTCAACATTCTTACCTCTATAGTAAATCTTTTTGTTGTAATTTTATAAATTAAAAATATATTAAATTTATTATTTTGTCACTAGATTGTCTTTTGAAGTTCAGAAGAGAGAGATGGTGAACAACAGAAGTAAATCTCTGACTGTCCAAAAATCCCGAACTCCCAACGATGAAAACAACTTGTCTTGTAATTTTAAAACAATACATTTTTCTGAAAGTTTATTAGCATGCTTGCAATGAATAACGGGCATGTGAATGCAAGCTATTGGTATTTTTATTATAATATAATTTCTTCCTCCTAGTTGTGAGCATTAGAATGATAGGGATTTTTTTCAACTTATGATGTGAAATAAATACAAAAAAAAAAAAAAAAAAAAAAAAAAAAAGATATGCTGGAATATAAAATAAGCATTTCTTATGCATTAGAATTTTTTACTCATTATCTGAAAGAAATGTCCTTAAATCAATTCATTATTTTTGAGTTAGAATTGAATATCCTGTACTGAAATTAAGAACAAACCAAATGCAATTTATTTCTTCCCACTTCTACAAAGAAAGCTTATTATAAACTAAATGGAAAACTTCACATTACTTGGCTTAAGAATAATTCTTTTCTCTCTGTCCCCAGCTCTTCCATTGCTAAATGATAATTTTGTGCTATTAATACTTACACAGGCTTTATGGAAGATATATTTCTAGAACAATTGTGTGGAATTCGTGGTATTCAAATGGAAAATCCTTTAAACCTTCTAATCTGTAAATTAGATAATGAACTTCAACCTTGTTTATATATATCTAACAAACAGCAATGACAAATTCAGTATATGTATTTTGAAATGTTATATACATATAATTCTTATTAAAAATATGTTATTCAAAAAAACAAACCCAAAACTTATGTTTAAGTAGTCACTATTGCAAGCCAACTATATATTTTCAATTCCGAATAAGAAAAAGCATCACATGGAAAAATAGCAGTATTTTCCCTTCTTCGTAAAATATTCTGTGTGAGTTGAATCTTGTGCAGGTAATTCTAAAGACATTAAAGTTACTGCATACTAAATAATCTGTCCCTACTAATAGTATTAATTCAACCAATATTTTTCTCTTTAGATGAAAATATCTGTAGCTGACATTTTTATACACATTATTAATGTGTGAGAAATCAGGTCTAAGTACCATGAATGTTCTTCAATGCTTGTGTCATTCATTCAAACATTCAGCAGATTTTTTAGTTCATATTTTCCCATCCCAGCTTCCCAGCTGTACTAATTTCTAGGTAGTGCATGGAAAGCAAAAGAAAGCTAGGTACAAAACAAAGAAATTAAATCAATTATAACTATATTGCTAGTTTAAAATAAAAAATAGCATGATTTTCCATTTCTTTAGATTGTCAGCAGTACTGTAGGGAACAAGAGTTTTGAGATCTAATTCTGGAAATTCATGTTTCACTTATTAATTTCTCCTCTTTTTTTTTTTTTTTTTTTTTTTTTCGGGTGGGTCATAGAATAAATAATCCACCAGAAAGAAAATGGCATATTTCTAGTCAATATTTCCACTTCATTTACTTAAGCATAATATACCCACTTTTTTGAAGAAGAAGAAAAGGAAAAAATGAAAGTATTATATACATATTATATATGAAATTATATATTAATTTCTGCTGAATGAAAAAGAATTGTTCTTCCATAATTCCACGTATAAAAACCAATTTCATTTTTTTCATTTCTGAAATGCACGTGTTTCACCAGCCTCCACTGAGAAATGCATGAATATTCTGCTGTAAAACTATTATTCTCTAATACATATAACTATCTTTTGTAAATATATCAAAATATGAATACTCAAATGTGAAAACAAAATACAAGTAAGGCCATGATAACTACTAAAAAGGAACGATAGTGTCACTGCTCATACATAGTAGAATAAAATTTAAAAATGTCATGTAAATATTTTGATATTTTGATTGAAGCCATTAGTAAATGTGGAAGACACATTGAAACCATTTCAGGACTGGAGGAAACTTGGATATCCAAATGACAGTTATTTACAGAGTCAAAATGAGCTTATCCTCCACACTGACTAGAAGATGAGGAAACTAGTAGTTAGAAGTTGCAGTAGCGATAAAACACTTTCTTTCACTCACACTTCTATATACTGATGTTACTTACTAGAATGCAATTATATGAAGAGCTTTTAGTCATGTGTTTGACACAGCAGGATGAATATTTGCCATTCAAACTTTTTCCTCATAGCAGTCATCTTTCTGGATGCATCAACTGAAGTTGGTATGCTGCAATGGTAGTATTTCTCCCTTATCTTTAATTTCAGTATGTTTTATTCATTTTTGGCTTTTCTGGATCTGTGGTCATTGTTTGCAACTCTAAGAAAAATCTCATTTATAGAACAGGGATTACATTATCCTACATCAATTACATGTAAGTTAAGTACTATACGAGATTTATTGCTTTGCGCCCCGGAAGACTGAGCCCTTCAAACATAGAGCTTCTGGTCCAATTATTCACAGTACATCATAAACACATGAAAAACAGAGGTGTTTCATGAGTTTCACATTTTCATTTAAATACACAGTGCTACTATTATACTGGCTAATTTGTTCGTGCAAGATTAGTCCAGAATAAAGTACTAGAAACAAAGCTTTTGTGAACTGTGACATTTGTATCATCCTATTAGTTTCAAATAAGACGGCTGCCCATAAAATGCTTTTTCTGTAATGAATATAATTGCTCTGTCCTATAAGATTTAATTACAAAGTGACTAGCTCAGCTTTTATATAATGCCTTGGAGACAGGGTTTTTGGCATGGCAGCTTCAAATATTTTCTCTTCACTTTGATCTGAAAATCAGGATTCATATAGAAAAAAAAAATAATCAGGCATTTTGATGTTTTACAAGCTACATGTCAGTTTAAGAATTCTCTAAAGAATTCTTCTTATTCTCAGTGGTTTTGTATTGCTTTGTTGGGTATGCATAAATTATGAGCTCAGGGTAACTTTATAGGTCATTGTTGAACATTTTATTCTCTATAGCTGCTTACGTGAAGATTACTAGATTAAGTATCTATGAACACATTGATCATATTTTTCATGATCTTCTTGAAAGCTGGCAGAAAATCTAATACTCAGGGCCTAAGGTAAAAACTGTGGAAAATGTGTATGCTTGAATTTATTAATTATTAATTACTGTAGATTCTCTTAATGCAAACAACATAGTGAAAAGCAAGCTGTGGATAAGCTGAAGATAGATAATAAAAACTGAGGCACAAAAATTATACTTTCTGACTTCTAATAGAAAAGATTCAGAAAAAAAAAAATTATCTAAGCCTAACAGGCTATTGTGAATAATAGAATTATTGTAAATATTGTGTGCATTTAGTATAATATTATATTTAATCAGTTACAAAACTTTCTTGTACTTAATGTACTGTGTTTGTACTTAATTTTCTTGTTATATCTTTGTAGCTTTAATATTGCACATTGGATAATTGGATTAATACTGCACAGAGGTGTGAAAATTAATATATAGAATGTTTGTTAAGTGCTCATGGCACTTTGCCATCAAAATCAGCATGTGCTGATGACATTTTTGATATCCAGAAACAGTAGAAAATAATTTATTTTCCATTTGAGCATTATTTTGTCATATTAGTAGACAAGCTCATAATCTGTATGCTGCTGCAACTCCAGTGTTGAGCAGCCCTGCTCTGCCCATGGCTTGAGAAGTTTCTGTTCACACAGTGTTCTTGTTCACTGTGTTCTAGGATTTCAGATGTCAGTGTCTGCACCGTGTCTGTTTTGCAAGATCTTTTCTTATTGTTCTCTCACTATTTAAGAATATTTTTTCTTCTTTCCAGTTCCCTTACCCACAGGTTTTAAGAATTTTATTGTTAAACTTGGAAAAAATGTCTCTTTTTTTTCCCATGGAGAAGATCTTTTTCAATACATCTGTTTTCTTGTATGTAACAGTTAGACAAAATGTGATTTTTTTTGAGTGTAAATAAATGCATATTGTCACTCGTTCTGACTACATATTTTAACTTATATATATGGTAAGCTTGTGTCTTTGGCACATGAGCCTTTTGTGTACTATTTTCAATTATTATAACTTATCTGTATGAATTTGTTGTTTTTAGTCTTTGATTTATGCCTAGCATGCTGTGAATAGTTATTTGAAAGATACATAATGAATGGCTTTGTGGTCAAGATACAATAATAAGATTATTTTTAGTTTTAGACGCCATTTTTGAGGGCATGTTTTGGTTTTATTTTACTCATTAAAATTATATCCATCAGACTAATATTATCTCTTCAGAAGATCTTTTTGTTATCAACTATAGCTGGACTGTATATATTATTATTTCATTACTTGATTTCAAAGAAGAAAAAATAGATAGAACAGGTCGTTTCATGCTCAGCACAATTAATCATATGCTCTCTTACAAGTTTATATTCAACACGTGCCCACAGTATTAACAAGTTTCAGACCCCCATTTTCGTTTCCTGTGTTCTTCCCATCAGATTACCTTAGTGACTTTTTCAAATGTATGTAATATTTCCTCTTCTCACTGCAGTAATTAATAATTCTTGATATTAACCTACTTGCTTTATTTATATGTGCAAATATATATATACACTATGTATTTTGTATACACTATTATATTTTACCCTCTGAATACACAGGTAGTTCAGAGAACTGATTGTCTAGTAGGTGACTAATACATAGAAACTGGGAAGTGTTGAGTTACCACTGCATTTCAAAAAAGTAATTTGTTTGTGAACTTTCAAAGTTAAAAATGCATTCAGGCAGATTTATTTTTTTTTTTAATTTAGGTGTCAAATGGTTCAAAAAATAGTCTCTTTTTTAGTAAAATTGCTATGAAAGATCTGCTCACCGAACATGCTTCAGATGCTTTATCTTACACAAGAATCTCTTATTTGTTACTGACCAGGAAATAGTATTTTATAGAGCAGACCCACCTCTTTGCGTCCTTTGGTCTCTGGAAACCATTTTCTTGTATCTTTAAGCGTTTTTTCTGTCTTAGTTTTATCATAGAACAGAACTGTACAAGATGAGCTTCATTGCACAAACCATGAATTAAAAGAACTTTTCAGAAAATGGCTTTTTTTTTTTTAGCATATCAGCACATTAAAAAAGAGCAAGGAGTCTAGAACCATCTAATGTGCCTTTAATGGAATATATACAGCTTATTTAGTACAAGTAGTCACAAGCAACTTTTTTTTCATTTTTAAAGCTTCAGAAAGATAAAATACATATTGTAATCAGTAGGGTTTCTGCTTAACACTGTAGAAACATACCTTCATTTAAATAAAAGGGGAATGTTTAAAAATTTATTTATTCTACTCTAATTTTTGCCACCCTTAATACATGCTCAGTAAGAATACAGAGCAATAGTTGAAATTTTCATGACCTTACCATAAAGTCAGTTTCAGAATTCTTCAGTTACAAGAAAACTAAGAAAGATAATATACTTCATCCAAAAAGACTAAGAGTTCAAGAGGGTATAAAAAAAATAATATCAAAAATTCTATTGGAATATTTTGTATTTTAAAATATGGTAAAAATAGTACTCTAACTTCACAGAATCACAGAATCACAGAATGGCCAGGGTTGGATGGGACCTCAAGGATCATGAATCTCCAACCCCCCCTGCCACATGCAGGGCCACCAACCTCCACGTTTAATGCTAAACCAGGCCGCCCAGGGCCCCATCCAACCTGGCCTTGAACACCTCCAAGGTGTCCACAACCTCCCTGGGCAGCCTGTTCCAGTACCTCAGCACTCTCTGGGTAAAGAATTTCCCCCTGATTAAGGGGGAACTTAATGTAAGCTATATCTTCTGTTTTCTGTATAATAGTCATTGACATGTTTCTGGGATGGAGAAATCCTTCATGCAAGGGGGAATTTCTAAGAGAAGAATAATTTAAATCAAGAAGATAGTATTGGACATTAGAGTAATGTTTTGAAGATACATTCATGTTAGTTATAACATAGGATTTCTTGAAATATGTAGTTCATAACCTCATTACTTAGTAATTCAAGTTGGACAAGTCCAGTGCTTGCAATAAATATCAGGTATTCATTTTGAACTAATGAAATTAATGTCATAGCAACTATTTAAGTCTCTTTCTCTTTTTTCTATGAGTTAATATTAGTCTATCTTTCACAGTTATGTGGGCAAAGGCATCTTGGACATATGTTTTGGATGTAATCATAGAAAATATGAAGCCATAGTTTGCAACTTTTGTGCAAGTTTCATGGAATAAAAAAATTCTACTTTTACAAATTTAAATTTCTCTTGATTCTTCTGTGTTCAATTTTGTGATGCCTGAATTTAAGAGATGGTCTTAAAACAGACACTGGAATATAATATATGCCATGGTACTGCACACATCTATTTAAATGACACTGTGCACATCTATTTAAAATTCAGGAAGCAAAAATGAAGTTTTGCACTTGAGTTTTATCTTTGGTTCAAATTGAAGGTTTTTACTGGTAATTTATGTGAGCTTTGTCTTTCAGTCCCATGTCTATCACTTTCTGCAGTGACCTGCAACATATTGACTATTAAGGATCATCACCCAACTAACAATAACAAGTTATTATACATGCAAATAGAGCAACTTAAATTTAATGGCTTACAGTTGTTTTACTCATATGTCAGTCCATATCAAAAATTCAGCAGTCAAATGCTCTCATTAGTTAACTTCAGTAGAGGATCAGACTGTGAAGTGCTCATAAAAGCAATGGTAATGGGCATGATAAAAGGCTTGTCTAGTTTCACATACAGTGTTAGACAGTGGTCGATTTCAAGAACGAGTTAATACTTTATTATTTCTCAGCTTCTGACACCCTGCAGCTTAGGACCTTGTGAACTGGAGTTATGAACTTCATCCTTATATTTGATATCACTTAACTACCGCAATAACAGTTATACTGGCAGAGTGTGTGCCAGTGAGTTTTGCAATTCATTTACAGACTGAATAGGAAGAAAAAAACCAACAACTTTTGCTAATCCAAAAATTTTCCATTATTATTTCTTTTGATTGTTGTTGGATTGTTTACTCTGTGAAATGCTGAATAATATTTATTTCTTTTCACCTTTTCTACCTTATTCATGTCTCCCTGTATTGAATCATCCGCTCCCCTCAAATCATTTATTTTTCTAGATGAAGAATCCCAGTTGGTTTAATCTCCCTTTATACAGAATTATTTTCATACTTCTTTTTAATGCTTACTTTTTCCTTTAAGTTGGAAAGACCTAAAACATATTCAGCTTTCAATATTAGTACTGTGTAATTACACAGTATCACAGTCCAGTTGATTTTGCATTAGAAAAATCTTTTTTGTTTAATAGACAACTGTGCAACTTATTAGAAGAACATCTGAATGAATTTGGCTGGAATGTACATTAAAAAAATCATTATTGACACTTTTAGCTACACATTTATTTATAGTATTTAAATATTTACTACCTACACTTAACAAAAATATATAAATATAGCACTATTCATCTAGATATTTATGTAATTAAAAATATATATTCTCAGATAAATATTATTAGTCTTGAGTGGCAGAACAGTTAGCTAATTAATGTGCTATGCTGTTGACATCAAATTCTGGGGTATTTCAAAAAGTACTGAGTGAAGTACTGTACTCTTCAAATGTGTTTTCAGAGCTAATATTTGGAAATATTTGGAAAAATATTTTTCCAAATGTTTTTGGAAATCAGTTTTAAACAGAAATGAATACATTTCTTGCAGATACTAACTCTGTTGTTAATTATCAGAATATATAAAATAACTGATCTTGTGTTGTCACAGGCAGTATGTGACAAATCCATGTATGATCAATAAAAATCAGCGATCCATTGTCTTGCTGCCATAGTTATGGATATGTGAATGGATTTCTATGCATCTTCTTCCTGGTCTGCTGCAAAGGTGGGCTTATAAAGTTGTCTGTGCGTGACCGCTGTCTGTGCTCAAAGCAATTACACTTCATAACAGGTCATAATGTGCCAGAGGTCTTTCTGACTGTGTTCTGGGTGAACAGAGTAACCAGGAACACAAAGTCATGGTTTGGTCTTGAAGCTTTTCTTGTTTAATACTAGATAGATTCTCCCACCCTTTCCTCCTTCCTTCCATGAAGAATTAATAATTTTTGTATCATACCCTCATCCCTCTCAATTACACAACCAGTTGCTGAAGAATTTAGAAAACTACTGTACGTGATTGATGCCAGTTCCTAAATTTATTCTCTGAGTCCTTTGCTTAGCATTAGTGTTGCAGAAATTTATCAGGAGACTAAACTAAAAGAGACAGAAATGAAAAGGAGCATTTCATTCTGACATTGCAGAAGTAATGAATATGTAAGTGAATGTTGTATTCACTGTATTCAGCATCATGCTAAAAACTTCTTTCTGAAGTAATAGTAGACAAATAATGAAGAAATAACCTCACTCACTCAATCCCTTTCTATCTTTCTAAGGGTTTCTCTCAGTATACTTAGATTGCAGTTCTCTGCTCTACTTAAAGCTCTAGAAACCATCTTGCCAAACCAAATACTCTCAATACTCTCTTGGAAATGCATCTCTAAGCAAAGACATCTCAGTCTAAACAACTGCCAAAGCTATTTTTTGACACTACCATTCACTTAATTTTTTTCTCTCCTTCCTTGCAGCACCACATACGTCTTGAATAGCAATTCAAAGGAAAGTCAGAGAGCAGAAATCCCTTTGCAGATGAGCAATTGCCTAAATCCATGCTTCACAGTCTATTGAAAAGGAAAAAAATGGGAACATTTGCACAATTTGAGATATGATTTTCAAACTAATTCAGGGACAATTCATCTCATGAAGAGCACAGTACAAATATATATCTGTTTTGCTGTACAATCAAGGGTTTACAGTAAGTTCTATATTTATACAGATAATCAAATGTAAGGGATAAAATTAAAAATCTTCACATGACTTAATGTTCCCATCTGCCAATTCTAATCTTTCGTCTTTAAACAGTGTAGAGTGTAGTGTCTTTAGACAGTGAGTGGAAAATGGTCTTTTAATTATTTCTGTATGTGTTTTTTTTCTTTAACTGTCCTCATAAACCACATTATGCATTTAGCATATCTAAAAATTTCTTCATGCACACAAATAAGGTGTATTATTCTACGTCCTTCAGACAGAAATGGCTAGGCTGACAACTGTATTGTGCAATCATTGTTTTGGATAATCTCTCTAGAAAAAAGATAATTGTAACAAAATTACTAACAATTATATCACATAGATTTTGAATAAATACTATCTAGTTCTGTATAATTTTAATGCTCTTGAAATATTGTGATCTGCATGATGAGCATAACTATCAAAATTAGTATTCTTCAAAAGAAGATCCAGAGTATGATTTGCAAATGAGAATATTATCTTTTCCCAGTGTTTACAGAGAAAAGCATGCATGAAAGTTGCAGCTGGCAGCTGTGAATAGTGACTCTGATAGAAGACTAAATTTAATTAAATTCAACATTAATTTTGATTCATAAAGATAGATATGCTTCATTATTTTTGATTTTGTAACTACATTCAGTTAGGAAACTGCATCCTTACATCCCCTGGTGAGGAATTAAGGTTCCTTTACTTATGTTATTGGTAGGATAGAAAATGCAAATGCCTTGTGTGTTATGATTACATAATTTCACAAGTAAAATTACACTTATCAGTACTTTCTTTGTCATCTTCCTCAATACTCTTTTTTTTTCTGATATTTTCTGATTTTTTTTAGGTCTCCCAACTACTTTCTGTACAACAAATCATACATACATATAAACACACACACACATATATATGTAGTTGTATACGGATAAGTTTAGTTTATGATTCAGGATTATAATTGACTATAAATTGTAACTGCTAAAATTCTTTGTCTAAAACATCTTGTTTCCCTGAGCCCTTTCCTCTAACTCACAGCATTCTTCAACAATATTATAATTGTAAAAATCTAAGAAAGTAAGGACTATCTTTCTATCTTTATCTGTCAGTTTAAGTTCCTTGGTGGACCAGAAGCAATTGAGGAGCCAGAGTTTGCCTCCATTTGTTAACTTAAGTATATGATCTGAACATAAATCACCAACTTTTCTCTGGTGGTCACTTCTACATAAAATTAATGTTCTTTGGACCTATCACGCAAGAGATGAGTAACTTTTCTTTTTGGTAATTCTACCTTTTAAGTGAGTTGTTATATGTAACCTATGGAGACATCTGGTAAGACATCCTAGTTAACAAAATGAGTGAGTACAATAGCAAGCTGTACTGAAAATGCGCTTTTAAAAATGATATGCACAATATACACAATGTTGAAGTAATTTCTAATTTGAAATAAATATTTAATAATATGTTAGTGAATAGTCCAAGAGACCTACATTAAACTTCGCTTTCCATGTGCTATAAAAATTGCCACATTAGCAGTGTCTTTTTCTACTCTTCGTGTCATAGCCCATCTGAGTCCTGTTCCAGCAGTTCATTTAGATTATTTCATCCTTTTCATCTTGTTATGGAGTATTGGAAATCCAATCAGAAGGTTATGTTACTAAATTAATAAGTTACTAAACTACAGGACATTCACAAAGTGTTTACAAATTTGACTGAAGGGCTAAATTTCTTATATGCTCTAATAAGGTTATAAGTTAATTCTCAAATAATAAGGATTGTGTTATTACCAGATCTTCTAGTAAAGCTATTGTCCCAGTGCTGAAAGCATAAATTTCATTTCTTTATCAGGAATCACTAACTTTAAGAAATTCTTTTTCCACTTTCATTGAATCATAATCTATTAAATTCTCACATTTAAGCATAATTTCAAGTAGTAAAATACATTATCTGTGAGAATACCTTAACTGAATGTGTGCAGCAGTTACACCAAATACCTGAAAATATAAATAGCAATGAGTTTTACTCATAGTTCATTTTTTAGCCTCTTGGATTTAACTCTGTAGATCATAAACATAGTAAAATACTGGATTAAGTGACAAAATTTTCTCTATGTACTTTTTTTTTTTCTGTGATTGCATCTGCTCCTTCTTGAAACCTTAAAATGATCAGTCATGTAGCATTTGGCAAATTACTAAGCATGCCAGATGTTCCAACCCTTGCTGTATCAATACTTGCAAATACTGAAAACGTGTTTTCTTTCAGTAATTGATCAAAACCTGAGGTGAACTTTAATCTTTTACAGTACTATTTGAAAACACTTTTAGAAATTTTGGTCATCAGATTAACCACCCCAATATTAAATAACATATCCTGGCCCTACTTACCCAAACTTGATCCAAAATCAGGTGAGGTTCAAAAGGGCTAATAACATCTATTTATGTTCACATAGTCAAGCCTGTAATCAAAATCAAATTCTAGTTATGTCAACGTCAATCCTTAGGTTAAAAAAATAAAAAAAAAACCATTAAAAAAAAAAAAAAAAAAAAAAAAAAAACCATTAAAAATCCAGCAAATCTTCTCTCATTCTGGGATGGACTATTTTAGTCTTCAGTACGTGTCTCCTACCTACCAGAATACATTTTGTCATTTGTCATTGGTTGCTGGGATGCTACAAAATGCTTGATCACTTTTCCCCATCCACTTCTGTTGTGTTTATATCATAAAGATTTTGAAAAAGTGATGATAGACTTGATTTAGCACATTCCTACCTTCAGGCCACTGTTCTCCATCTCAGATGCCCTAGTGAGGTTTTATATGTTATGCATAGTATAAAATGTGCAGCATTACTAGATTAGCAATCATTTCTCCTTGTGAGAACCATATGAGAGCTAAACATAACACATACTGCAAAACAGAAATGTATTTTGCATTTTTTACTTTTTTTTCCCTTAACATGCACTGATAGTTTCTAGATGGACTTGTTATGGGACTCCTACAATGGGCAAGAAATTAAGTACTTTGTAGTTAATCACATTTTTTTATTCTGAATTATTTTATTATTTTAAAATATATATAATGTAAATTATATGTAAAGTAAAATATAGATTATATAAAATTATGAATACAAAAGAATGAAAATATTAATATTTATTAGGTAGAGCACAACCATATGTACATGCAAAGTGAAACAAATAATTAATTCTCTACATCCTATTGGCAGGCAGGTTTTCAGCCATTTCCAGGAAAGCAAGTTTTGTTGTACACAATGATTTATTGGGAAGACAAACTCCATCACACCAAATGTCCCTCCTTTCTTCCTTCTTTACCACAGAATTTATTGTAAACATGTTGTTATATGGTATGAGTTATACCTTTGGCCAATTGCAGTCAGCTGTCCTGGTTGTGCCCCTCCCCTCGTGCATCCCCAGCCTTCAATAGAAGTTCTTGCTTCTATACATGCACTGCTCTACAGCGACTGAAATCATCAGTGTCTTATCACCACTATTCTCTTAAAAAAAATCCAAAATATGCACCATGCAAGCCTCTACAAAGATACTTAACTCAGTCCCAAGCAAAACTGTGACACCTGTGCTGTGAACTTACCAAATACATTTGTTTCGGTATATGCTACACAGTTTGATACATTCCATTTTCAGGAATGAATTAGAAGAATTGTGATTTGCATATACTAGAACTCAGAGTACTTTAATTACCCAGGCTGAGCTAATCATTTCCATAGCTGTTTCCTGGCTTTTCTTCATCTCCCTGTAAAGTATCATGAAATATATGCTTGCATGACAATGTGTCTAATAAAGAAACATGAATGTTTTTCCTTATTATTATCTTTTCTTAATACTTTCTCTACTTGACTTCCTTTATAAGACTTAATTTTATAATAGAGACAGGCTGACTGTCACAGTTGCTTTCATTCTTGATTAGAAGATATAAATCTTGAATACTCATCTGTTCTATTCCCAGCTAAGATCTATAATCACTGGATAGTTTAGACTGACTCACTGTGAAACTTCTGAGCTTGATTATGCGTGTATGCATGTATAGTGTTCAGTTCTATGTAATTTTGTGAGCCTTATTTGATCAGGGCTTTAGAATTTTTGTGTTGCTGCTTTGCCTGTTAATCCTGTTATTTTCTCACTTTTGGAAGGCACTAGTGATACCTACAAGCCTCCTCACTATGCTGTACATTATTTTATTGAGGTATATAATTTTTCAGTATATTTTCATTAACATTTTTTTTCCAGACGGATAAATATAGATAAGCATACCAACCTAAATAGAATATATGGAATGTGTAATTACAGATACATATTTTATCTTCACAGAGATATCTCAAGATTGTATAAATAATTACAAATATATACATATATATAACATCTTTAACATAAACTAAGAACAATAACAGTAGTTACTACACTTTAGTGATGTAATGGGATATGATGGAATTAAATTGCATATATTTAAAATGTCTAGTGCGTAGATTAAATGCTGTAAATTTGTGTTACTCAAACACACCTCTCCTGCTTTCAATTCTTCTTATTTTTCAAGTTTAAATAATAAATACATTTACATCTGTGAGTGTTTAAGACTGAATGGTGAAATGAATAAATAGTGCTTCAGAGAAACACATTAGCAGCACAGAGCTGGGCAGGCAGCCTGGTCTTGTATTAAATGTGGAGGTTGGTGGCCCTGCATGTGGCAGGGGGATTGGAGATTCATGATCCTTGAAGTCCCTTCCAACCTGGCCATTCTGTGATTCTGTGAACTGAATATTTACTTAAGGCTTTTTTAATTTTTTTTTTTTTTAATTTATGATACAATTGCTATTTAGCAAAGTCAAATTAACTGTTTATGGGTGGACTAGCAGAATTAATGCATTTCCTTTTTTACTCCTTCTGAAAAGGATATATTTAAGGTTTTCCTACAATTTCAATTTTATAAGATAGCTCTTTGACGTTAAGATTTAGGAATGATAAGGTTCCCTTATCTCCTTAGAAGGAAAAAAAAAGAAAGAAAAAAAAAACCAACAAAGAGGAAATAAACAGGTTCAGTTTCTCCAACCATCAAATGTACAAGCCTCTTGCCAGGAGTTCAGTCTGATTTGATAACTAATCTGTTCAATCACTTAATGATCTACTAAAACACATTTTCAGAACTTTCTTCATTATACCATTGCTCTTTTTAGTTTTCAAGGTCTTATCCAATGATACATCCTTTTGCCAGGGCTCCAGACTTGAATCTGGACTCCTGGAGAGAAGGAAATCCAGTTCTTATTAGGTCATTACTTTTTACTTAGGCTTAAAAGTTACCAGTCTACCTTGTGGAAAAACTCTATTAAAAACAAAACAAAACAAAACAAAACTATAAAAATACTTTCACTATGAATTTTGAACATTATAGAGATGTAAAATATTGATGGCAAAATATTAACCTTATGAAACTGATGTGATTTTCCAGTGCATATTTATGTTTTCCCCAAGTATTCCAATTTCTGACTGAGAAGAAACAACATGGTAATGCAGATATGAAAGACCTACATTTCATTAATTTTGAAATTTCCAGAATATTCTTTATGCATAAAAGTTTTCCTGTTAAAACTGAAATTAGCTATCAAATCTGTCTTTAGTAATTATTTTCTGCAAACTAATTCAAGTAATTCTAAAGCCAATTTTCTTTCTTTTTTTTTTTTTTTTAATTGTGAACTGTACGTAATGCCAATTAATTTAAGATTTGACAAGTACAGCTGTCAGTCCAGTTGCAAGTTTTTGTTAAATAGAATTGAGATCAATTGTCTAAAAGATGTATAGAATACGACCTGTATCATAGATTAGTTCTTTTGGTTGTTTAGAAAAGTAACAAGAATTAGTTTCCTGATAAAATGTTCAGCGAGATCCCAAGACACCTATAGTCAAAGCAATTCAATCTGAATTCTTGCTGTCCTGAGAGTGGTCATTTCTCTCCAGTGCGATAAACCAAGTGTCTGCAGTGACAGCTTTACAAACTGTGAGCTCTAGTTGAAAAGTACAGTTATTCATTTAGCTTAATCACTGTGTAGTTTAGAAAAGAGGGATAAATCAAGCATTTCAAAGCTCTCACTGTTTATGTTGAACCATTCATGCAGAATCTTGCTGCTGTTCTTCTAGCCCCACAAATATGCTGTTCATTTCTTTGAAAAACATGAACTATGTTGCAATTGCTTGATACTAAATATCCAGCAATCCTTCCTGAAGACATTCCTACCTTTCTTTATGTTCCCTGACACAATTGTTTTTATCGTTCCTGCCTCCCAAACACTCCACATATTGCTGGCAGCAGCTAGTTGTGGAGTCACTTGGTGAGTAGGGGGAGCAAACTAATTCAGATTTTAAAATGAATATCTCTATCTCCTGTCAAAACTGCAACAAGGAAATGGAATATCAAAATGGTATTGCCATCAAGATCTTCATATCACAAAACAATCTCTTGAGACTAAATCCTTTATTTATGTGTTTATTTGTTAGCTTTACCAGATAAATAATATGCACATGGAGAAAACACGAAGAGAGAATTTCTTGATTTTTTGTAGCAAAGAAACTGATGGAACTAAAAGGAAAACCTCATTGTGCAAAAATGTGTTTGAAACACCTTCAGCATTCTAAATGAGTCGGTGGAGAAACAAACAAAAAACAAAACAAAACAAAACAAAACAAAACAAAACAAAAAAAAAAACAGCTTAAAAATGCAGAAACAAGACCTCAGTGATACATTTCACATACACTAAAGCTGCTCTGTTCAACACGACATCTTTTGTTGAATTGGTACTGTAGTTAATGTAAATTGCTCAATTTGCAGCTAATTATTTGATTGCATACAAAGTATGAATAATGGATGGTAGTACAAGCACACAGTGTTTTTATTTTCTGCTAGGAACTGCAGCAGCAGCAATGAAAGTCATCTATTTAAAAAAAAAAAAAAAAAAAAAAAAAAAAACAAACACATAGAAAGATGGAAATATTTTTATGAATATCACAACATTTTATGAGATAGTCCTCTTTTCTTTTGTTTGCTACTGCCATAAATAGCTGTAGAGAACTGAAAATTCCAGCAAAACAAAACCAGATAAAATTCTTTTCAGTTTGAAAACTAGATAATACCTCTATGGTATATGCACTTCTGTGAGAGACTTCTCATTGCAGCCTACTCCAGAGAATCTGCTTTAGCAGGGAAGTTGGTCTAGATATCTCCAGAGATCCCTTCCAACAGGTATAATTCTACAGTTCTGTGATAAAACTCATGTCAAATCAGCTCTGTGAAATCTCAGTGTCATATTACATTATTAGAACATAGCATGTATTTCTCTAAAGACAATATATTCACAGGTAGCTCCAATAACATTTTAAATACAAAAAGAGTGTATATGCTTGCTGTGTTGATCATAAACACCCTCTTTCCAGCACTCTATTTCTATATTTCTCTTAATAGTTGCTTGATCTGAGATGCAATTTTAATATCTCAAGATCTTTGAATGTTAAAACAAGGTACTTTCAGTAATCTTAATCAAATCAAAATATTGAAGAATGGCATATTCTCTGTTAATGGTAGTTATAATTCACTACAAATAGCAGGTGTCCTGGGTTTGTCTGCAATTGAGTTAATTGCATGTGCTTTTTCATGCTCTTTCCCCCAGCTCACTTGATGGGGGCAGTTAGCATGTAAGTGTGTGGTACTTGGTTATCGGTTTCATTAAGGCAAAAAGAGGTTTACATTTATTATCACTATTGTTGCTGAATCAGTGTTAATCTCAAATGTAATTCCATTCGATTCCATTTACCTCATCTAATTACTTGCTTAGTTTTTCTGTTTAGGTCCGATGCTTAGTTTTAAGAAGCATATATCAAAGCTGACACACAAAGTCATGTGATTGAATGTAGTTTATTTTCATAATTATAAAAATGAGAAGTTTTATAGAAAGATAGGGTTTGTTTAATTCCTCTGACAGACGGTTAGAAGATTGCAGGCTAAGATTTTGCAATTTGAGTATGAATTTGCTCTTCCTTCCTTCCTTCCTTCCTTCCTTCCTTCCTTCCTTCCTTCCTT